>NW_006911904.1:13323-281515 GCF_000338995.1 Bipolaris sorokiniana ND90Pr | reverse complement strand
CCCCCCCCCCCCCCCCCCAAAAAAAAAACTCCGGTGGGAATCTCAGATAAGAAAACAAGGTGTGATAGTAGGAAGATCAACGCCGATAGTGAGTTAGACAAGGATGTGCTAGGTTCGCGCCAAGTGATAGCATGGAAAGGAAGATCCCGCCCGCCCCGCAACCCCCCGTTTGCGCCTTGTGTCTAATGCAAGCCTCCCTGGATCGGGGAAAGGATAGTAGTAAGTGTATATCGCGAAAGGGGCTCTGTGAAAAAAAAAGATGAAGCAGTTCTAAGTGATGATGGGACAAAGTGGATCGATGTGTCGTTGGTGAAGACCAGGAAAAACGTGGTGGTGATGAATGGATTTGGGGAAGTAAAGACAAATATTAAGACAGTTGGGGATATAGAAGCAACAACGAAAAAACAAGAACGCCTCGGTGATGCAAAAAGTCGGAAACTTGCTTCCCCCTCAGCTTTGGAAATGCGGTTCATGATGGTGTGTCGTTTGCCTAGATCGCGCCGGCCCCATGATCAACAGTAAATCGCAGGAGTCGAAAGAGGCTGTGTATGCGTGCGTCATTGCCTAGTAGATAGAAAGAAACTGGGGAATAGAAAAAAAGGCAGAAAGGAAGCCCTTTAACGCCATTTGGTCCTGGGGTATGATGCGTCTAAATGGAGAAAATGCAGAGAAACAAAAACCACTCGCCCTTTAACGCCTGATGAAGTTGCGGAATATTGTAAGGAAAAAGATCCAGAGTAGATAGTGGGCCTGCGCAGGTAGGCAGAATTGTGTGAGGGAAGTCTAACGACGCGTGGTGTGGAGGACTATTGGGGCGGGACCCCGATCTGGCTAGTCTGCAATGGATCATGCGGACATTGGCTGATCACCCGACGTCAATCTTAGACCCACTACGCGTAGTCCTGGCTGTAACTCTGCGTTACCTTGCCGCTCAATCTTTTCTTCTCTACACCCTTGTTGTGCTCTCGCCATACTGCTGGTAGGCGCTGTTGGTCGGCAGGTGGCTGAGCTCACTGATTGCGTCCGGCCGTGGTATTTGCATGGCGTGCGCAATAGATGGCATCTCCGCAACGCCCGAAGCATTGAGATAGCTATAGTCCCAGGACCCTCGCGTTCCGTGTGTGAGGGCTGTTTGGTAGGGCGACACCTGGTGGGTGGAAGCGCCCCAATGAGTCATGCTTTGCCCTGGAGGCGTCCTTTGAGCAACCGGCATGCCGTGTCCTGCTGACCCTTCGAGGCCTGCTGCCATCTTTTGGTGGGGGGATAGACTAGAAGATGGCATATGAGGGCTGTAGACTGTTGACGCAATCGATGCAGTCACTGCTTGTGTGGACGCGTTCCTATGGGTCTCCATTGTTGCCTGCGACGCGGCGGCGCTTGGAGCGTATGTTGATGTTGATGCGAGGGGCAGTGATCCGACACCAGCCGTCGATGAATAACTGGCAGACTGAGGATAATTAGCTTCAGGTCCTGTAGCCGTGCGTTGGAGGGGAAACGTACATATTTGCTTATTATCTTCTTTAGTGCATGGGAGAGAATCTTCCACGGGAACACCTTTACATCCTTCTCGATATTGCGAGGTTTAGGGTTAGGAAACCCCATGATCACCTTGAAGAACTCCTCGCTGTCTTGCTTTGCTTTGGAGACAGTCAGTGGTCGGAAGCCTTCGAGGTTACGGCGAATTCGGTTCTTCTCCTCGACAGTAAAGCGCACGTTGACAAGCTGCTCGAGCAGGTATATTGTGTCTACACTGGTGATGAAGTGTTCGTCCTTTTCTTCCCACCAGATACAGCTCACGCAAATGCTACGAGCCTTTCGGGTCTCCAGTGTAACAGGTGCGAAGGAGGTGGTTATGGTACTGCCCTGCTGCGACCTTTTGAACTCGACAAGCCGCCTCTTTGCATCAAGCTCTTCTAGAGTCCAGTCGTCACTCATCTTATCGAGATCTCCGTCAATCCTGAGAACCGCTTTTGACTGATACATGGAATAGGGGTTGAAAGGCTGAGTGGAAGAGCTGCTACCGCTTGCTTGTGCAAGATGAGTTGCGCGAACAAGAACTGGCGCTGCGATTGCGGATGGTGAGGGAAGCACAGGGGCTGCGGTCGATGCACTGGACCGAACACCGTGTATAGGAGAGCTGTAGGAGCCATAAGACTGCATATTTAGAGACATTTGCGACGACTTGTAATCACCATGGCCCATACTCATGCCCGATGGCACTGCGTAGAGGCCTTTCTGGGGGAATTCCGGGCCATAAGCTATTTGCTTGGATGCGTCGTAACCATTACTCGAACCATACGGACTGGAAAGTGGAATATGGCTCTGCAGCGGTGAAACCTGCACGCCAGAATAGGCCGCAGATGCCGCAGATGGTTTCGCGAATCGAGTAAACTTTGCGCGCTTTCCAACGTTGCTGGTGTTTTGGTAACTCTGATCGTCGTTGAGCTCATTGGAATACCTTCGCTTCCTGGAGAAGTCGGACGAAGACTGGTAGGCCAGATTTGGCGACATGTCGGTGTAAGTGAATTTTCCTGCGTTTGTTTCGATTCGTGGACGGCCCATCTTGTCCTCGATCTGCAGTTTCAACATCATGGTCGGATCCCAGGTGTTTGTGAGCGGGAATGGGGGCACCTCGACGTTGAGGACATAGTTGTACCACTGGTCATGGTCATCGTACTCGACCTTTTGGAGTGCGCCGACGCACTTTTCGTCGCCAAACATGAGTGTGAAAGCGCAGTGATGTGCTTCGAGATCGTAATTCGTCCGGAGTTGCAGCGTTACGGTAGATCCAGCAGTGCCTTGGGCAGGAGTAATTTGTTCGGTGATTTCCGTTTCAGTAACTGTGAGAGAGGCGGGATGACGAACTGCTGCATCGATAAATGCTGGATCGGAGCGGTGGTTGGCCGCACCGCGTGACTCGTAGGTTGAGCTAGGCAGGTAGGCCATGTCTGCACTTGAAGGCTCATGGGTCAGTCCCGCGGACGGACCCGTATACTGGGGACCGAATGCAGGCTGTATGATGCCAGGGTAGTTTGCAGCCTGATTTGATCTGGTGCTTTGGGCATCTGGGTAGAGGTGGTCAGTCAAACATGTTCATCGTTTGCACGTGGTCAAGTGCCGGGTTCATTCGACCCATCATTGGCAGGTGCCCCTTCCACATTCGTCAGATGAGGTAAAGATCACTCACCATACACATATTGATGGGGTTTGTCGTATCCTGACATGGGCAGTGATTTTGCACTTTGTACAGCGCTCACAGCCCGAGTCCCGCCACAAGGACCCACGCTGCGCAATGTTTTAAATTTCTTATCAGTGCCCACAAAATGTGGCCTGAAGGCGCTGTCAGGCGAAAGCTGCGTTGATGTTAGCAGACAGCTTAGGGGGTGGGGGCTTAGGATGCAGGCAGCAGATAGAGGGGTCCGAGACTTGTAGTTGTGCCCCTGTTTGAGTTACTGCAAGCAGTGAAGCACGCACCTGATAGCTTGCAGAGACAGTGCAGGCCAGTTTGGTGGATGTCGATATTTTGTAGCAAAATTTGCAAGTCTGGTGTTTTAGTGTGAAGAATGGGAGGGTTCGAGACAATGTTGGTGGACCTTTTCAGTGGCAGAAGTGATAGGGGTGGTCTACTTGGGGACGAACAAACGAAGTCTTCAGGAGCGGGATTCATACGGGAGTCAGGATGACTTTGAGCGCCGGTGTCAAACACTGGAACGCCAGCTCTTGGCTGATGGCAGGTCAGATAATAGCAGCTTTACGTCGGCGAACAGTGGCGGCACAGAAGCAATGGAAATTGATTCAGAGCAGAAGCCAGGTACTAAGATGAAAGTGAGTGACTTGTTACGAAATATCGCATATTGCGACCCGCAATTCCATGTGACTGATGGACCAACTTACATGATGAACAAAGGAGTAGAGACAGGGACCAAACGCTGGCCAATATGGACGAGAGTGGACAGCCTTGCCGTGCGGGTAGTAAAGGGTCGTGCAGAAGTAT
This sequence comes from Bipolaris sorokiniana ND90Pr, assembly GCF_000338995.1. Lineage (NCBI taxonomy): Eukaryota > Fungi > Ascomycota > Dothideomycetes > Pleosporales > Pleosporaceae > Bipolaris > Bipolaris sorokiniana. The sequence continues at coordinate 277,521 of NW_006911904.1, read as the reverse complement.
AACGCTTTGACGGTAGATGTAGGCGACAGTCGATACTAGGCAGTAATAGTATATGGGGGAGACGAACAAGTGACCCAAGGCAGCGGAAGAGGACGGGATTGGCCAGAGCGAAGAGTGCAGATCGTAGACGTAACTGCAGGGAAAAAGCGAGAGGACAGAGGTAGTTTTTGGCGTGCAAGTGCGGATAAGTGTTTGGTGCTTACGGGACCCGTAGAAGCGGTAAACTAGCGAGCAGGCCTGTATGATCTGGCGATGTGAGGACTCAGGATGGTCGCGCAAGGCCCGACGGTTGCTTGGCCTGTATGCGAAGATGCAAACGAGGCCAGGAAGCGGGCGGCTGGAAGCCGTGCGGTGAGGCTCGGGTGGGAGGCCTCTGATGGCGCAGCACCGCGGAGTTGGCAGTCAGCTTAGCTGGATGGCTGCCTGTCAGTGGTGGATATCTTCAGCCAGTAGTGGGCACGCCTGATGAGCCGAGAGGTCTGAGACAGATGTGGCATGCAGATTGCAGAGACGACGATGGGCGGATGGCAGGAAGAATAAAGCGTCGTGCGGACTATGTGTGATGGGCGGGGCGAGGCTCTGAGACGTCTGCAATAGTAGGAACTGGGGAAGCGGAAGGCCTGGGCCAGAGCGTCGAGACAGGGCGTGCGGGGTGTGGGAGTGAAGGGAAGAGGGCTGGTATAATCAGATGCAAAGGAAAAATAAGACAAGATGGCAGACACTTGGGCAATATGGGGAGAAGGAGGGCAAGGCATATGGCGAGGACATACGGCGAGGTGGAGGCATGAACCGGGCGTAGCAGTAGCAGCAGCAGTAAGTAGCAGCAGCAGCAACGGCGGCGGCAGCAGTGGCAGCAGCAATAGCAGCATGGCGGGGCTCAAGGCGGCGATGAGACTGACGATGATATACATACGTGCGTACATACATACATGTTTAGATGCGGCCCAGCGCGTGGGTGAGCATCAGCAGCAAATCCGGGGACCTCTAACTGCGCACCATCTGCCAGGGCGCCGGCTTCCCTGAGTGGAGGCCATGCATGGCAGCCAATGCCCGACAGAGCCCCAGGCTGGCCCCAGGCGGCCTTGTGGAAGTGGTGGTGGTGATGAGGGCAGACATGCACCACCAAAAGGCATTTGTCCCCTGTTGGAGTGTGGTGAGCCGTGGGCTCCGCTGCCACCCGTCTAGCGAGCCCATGTATGTGTCTATTTCTGGTGTGGCTTGCAGACGGGCCAATCGCCGCCATCCCTGTCCATCTGCCTGCGCTGCCAGGCACCACAACGGCTCCTACAATTACAACCACGGCACTGCTGCTCGTCCACCGACCTTGTTGCACCCACCCGCCTCTCTCTCTCTCTCTCTCTCTCTCTCTCTCTCTACCGCTATGCGCATTGCTGTTGTCGTCGCCGCCGCCTTCGCCGCCCTCAGCCGCTGCCGTAGCTGACTTGATCACACCCAGCCAGTGGCGCCTTCCGCGCCCACCAGCGTGCCTGCCTGGCACGGCGCGCTGCGTCATTCTGTTTGCATTCCGCCCTATCGGGAACAGCGCAACAACTTCCGCCCGTCGCTCCTTCCGTCCCATGAGGCTGACTTGCTCATCTGCATCTCTCTCTGTCTTTCTCTCTCTCTCTCTCTCTCACGCACACACCCACACCCTCCCCGCATCCTCCCTACTTACACTCTGGCCACATGCTTCCATGTCGCTTCTCATATACCTTCTCATCTACCCTCAGCTGCCCTCGCATCGCGCTGCTGCCCACATCCTATCAAATGACACCCTCGTCTGCACCCTGCTTGCACTGCTGCTCCGTGACCACACTCATGCCCTCCTCTGCGCACACGGCCCCAGTCAGGGCCCTCCAACTAGAAAATGGTCAGCCTGGCTTCCATGTATTCTTAGAAAGCTGATGCCGCATTACCCACTGCTTTCGACCCAGCCCGATCCTTAGCGGCCTTTCGGGGGCTGTGTGTAAGCCGCCCATGACCCAAATGTAGGGCAGTAGCCTCCAGCGCTTCCACCATGGTACTTACTGCCCTCGACCAACTACGCATACCCAGGCAATGACGTTAATTCCCTGTTTCTCGCCTGTTGCTGCAATGCATGTCAAAGTGCCCAACTGCATGCGCTCGGACACGACCAGGGCCTTGCCATGTGCCCTCGTTGCAGCTAACCTACTGAGATATGTATGTACGTCTAGGCAGTCTGACGATAGCATCGCTGCCTTCCTAGTCTACTAACGCCAGCACCACCTCTCCTCCAAGCGCCTCTCGGTGCACCACCATCTTAGCATCCCATATTACCCCTCTAACCCTTCCAAGTATGAGCAAACGTAACATGGCTTGAACAGCTCGTCACCAACAGCAGGGTTGTTCCCACGAGGTCGTTTGCCACGATACCGGGCCCTTACTCCTCGCATCTGGAACACAATCTCTACTGTTGGTAGTACATACTGGGCATGTGCTGCACTCATCTGTTATATAATCATGGGCCCATTGCACCATGACCGCCCCCACTGACTCGACCGCTGCATATTGCTGTCTCCACTTGTCCATCGAGGGCTATCAGTCTGTTGGATGAATGAGAGCTTGGCCGTACCCCCGCAAATACAAACGCAGTTTGTGCAATCTTGCCAACCGGCCTTGTGCCCCAGCAAGTCTTGGGTCATAATACGTTGCTATGGTATCACAGATTGAACACAAAGATTTTCATCGTCACGCCCACTACGCCATGCGGAACTTCGACCGCTTTCGTTCTTCATCACAGGATTATCACGCAAGCGTCTTGGCCTCGCCTGTTTTACGGGCCAATATTGCTATTGGACCACTGCTAATAGGTGAGCACCGGCTTTGGCTGGCTTCTTTCGTTTACCGGTCGAGTTGGGTTGTTGAATATATCTCCCGTAGTAAGCATGGAACGAGAGACCATATCCCATATTACGGATCGAAGGAGCATTCATCCATACATTCTCAGCGCCCAGGCTCTGAACGCATTCTAGAAAATTATACCTTTGTTTTCGAGGCTTGCATCCCTTATACCAATTAGTGCCGGCTGTTTGCGCTCCTTGACTTGTCCGATATCACGGAAATCCTCTGGCGAGATCGACTTGCAGCTAGATTCCCTCGTGAACCCGGTCCTCGGGTTTTTTTCTGCGTCGCGTTACACCGACCCTCGCCAACAGGGACCGGACACTCGCATACCCGGCCGAACTCAAACGACAAGGCCCGTTGGGATAATTTCTCTGGCCAATCACAAGGTCGTCTGCACATGTATGCACATCCGTGAGCGTTCTGAATCGCAACTAATAGGAGATGGGCATCTTTACGCCACGAGAGAGAGAAACTGACGGTGTAGGACCTCGGCACAAGCGATTTTGTGATAGGTTTGCCAGATCAGGTAAGAATATAGTGCATGTTCTCACTAGAATTTGAAGGCATATCTGGTTGGTGACCTTTGTTCAAACCGAGATTTTTTCTTCGGTCCTGAATGATTGCATGTGCGCTTACTACCATCGTGGGGTTTTTGCAGCAAGCCAACCTGCAACCAGTGATTAGCCCGAATCCCTTGGATATTCCTACTTGTTTACTCAAAATGTGGTCATCGGTGAATGCTCAAATATGCTATGTATGTACAATAGCCTATCAGGATGTCCTTCTATGAAGCGCTAAAGTCCAAGGGCTCGTGTGAAAACAAGGACCAATTTGATAAGTTCTCCATATAGGCAGAATATTGGCAACGAGCTGGCCAAGACACCTTAGCATGCACAAGCATTATCGCAGATCAAGCTTCTTTGCAAAAAAAAAAAAATTGGTGAATCCTGTAACCCTCTATCAACTTTTAACATTTGCTCCTTTACCTCCTATACACTACAAACAACATCCCCTCCTACTCCCTCGCCTTCAACTCCTCCAACCTCTCCACCAGCTTTTCCCACCCAGCAGTATCCTCCCAATTCTCCTTTCCCTTACCCATAACACTCCTCACCGCACTACGACTCTTAAACTTCCAATCCTTAGCCACCACCTCGCCACTCCCAGCACTCAAGCCCTCGGTCCGTTCCCGCGGCCCAAGCGTCTCGTACGCATCCACCAGATCCACCGTCATATCCACGACGGCATTCCACTCGGCCTCGGTGCTAGACTCCCACCGCGGCTGCGACGTCACGGCCCGCCACGCCTTCTCGTGGCACTCGAGCGCCGACGCAGGACGCTGCGTGTGCGTGTACAGAGTCGCGAGTATGATCCAGAGCTGTGGGGAGACAGTGATGAGAGGCTTGACGTGCTTTTCAATGAGATCATTTGCCATGCGTGCGAGACCCGGGCGCGAGATGTCGAACCCTTCTTCGCTCGAAACGACGTGTTTGACGAGCATGTTGAGAATCTCAGCGTCTACGCATTTTTCACCATCCGTCTGGCCGCGCAGCTCGCAGATGCGGCGTTGGGCTGTGATGGCGTCTTGCCACGAAGGAGGGCTCGTCGACGTGGCGACGGCGAGGACGTTGTTCCAGATGCGGTAGTCGTCGTGTTTGATTGTCGCCGCGCGCTTGAAAGCTTTGAGCGCATCGGTGCGCGGGTGATTCGTCACTTTATTCTCTGATACTTCGCCGTTTTTCGACTCGGTGACCTTGGGGCGCAGGTGCAGGAGCGAGGCGGCGAGGTTACTCCATGCCTCTGCGTCTTGGTCGTCGAGCTGGACGCAGCGCGAGAAGGCTTCGACGGCGTTTTTGAATTCGTGGAGCTCGAGGTGGGCGCAGCCGAGGGCGAACCAGGCGGGGTGGTGGAGGGCGTTGATTTTTAGAGAGAGCGAATAGGCTTCTGCTGCTTTTTCGTAGTCGCGGGCTGCGATGTAGCGTTGGCCGAGGGAGCGTTGGGCGCGAGCATAGCGTTTTCCCGATACTTCCCACGCTTTTTCGTAGAGTGAGAGGTCTTTGTCGATGTCGCCTAGGATACAGTAGTAGCGTGGTGCTTCCGCTGGTGGTGGATCCCGTTCTGCTCCTTCCCACTTCTCTGCGTCCAGATCCACATTCTCGTCGTCGCCGTTGGTGGCATGGAAAAGCTGTCTTCGGATAATCTTGCGTGCTCGGTCTTCTTTCTCAGTAGCAGCATAGCACAGTGCTGCTTCAGCCCACAGTTCGAGTCTCTCGTAGATTTCAAGCGCGGATCGGAGACCACCCAATGCAACCCAGCGAGCTGCTAGTTCAGACTCGAGTTCCCATCGTGACGGCGAGCAGAGGGGGAATATATAGCGTAGCCGCTCTTCAACAGATGCCGACTCTTCCTGCTTTGCTTGCGGCAAGAAAGAAGTAACCTTCTGACCCGTCTCAGCATCAGTGGTGGAATCACCCGAAGTCTCTACAATGACTTGATCCACAAGTGCTTGCAGTTGTAGCAAGCCTCGCTCCACGGTACGCGACTTGTAACCCTCGATACGACTGCGCACGAGAAGAGCCTGAGTGTAAACTTGCCAATTGGAACTTCCGCCCTCTAGCACTCGTGTTGCGTACGGCTCCGTTTGCTCGCGTGTAAGGCCATCCGCGGGGTTGGTGTTCTTGATACTCTCGGCCAGCGAAAGCACAATGACTGAGTCGAGTGGATCGAGCAGTGGTTGGTTTGACGCGTCTATGGACTGAAGCGATGCGGGGATTTCTGATTCGTCTTTGATTTCGGTGGAAACAGCGTCATTGGTAAAGGATATGGATTCGAGCAGTGTGTCGTCGTTCAGATCCAGTTTCTTGGGCTTCGAGGTTTCTTCTGAGGTGCCGCTGGCTTCTGATCCCGCGCTTCGAGCAAGTACAATCAACTGACTTGTATCTTTTTGCTGGAATTTTGTTCTCTTTCCCATCAAACCAGTCAACGCGAATTCAAACTTGCGCTCAGAGGCCGCTTGGTCAAGGTCCGCTCGGGCCTTCTTATCGAGACCATGATGTGTATGGATAGCCGCACGCTCGAGCAAAAACGTTGTATGTAAATCTTTGATCTCATTGACCTTCCCTGAGTTTTGGATCAAGTCTTCTACACCCTTGAGATTGTCGTAGATGGTGTCCTGTAGGCTTGGTGCAGCCTCACTAAGCAGTCTCTGGTGAATGAAATTCGTCCTTAGTCTGGCCCATACTGAGACTGGAATGTTCTTCTGGATGGGCGGGCTGATGAGAATGGTGTCCGCCAAGCAAAGCAGTTCGATATTTGGTGTGAGCCTATATGCTGCAACACCGTCGGCATTCAACGATGTGACAAGTTCTCCGCGCGTTTTAGCTAGGGCTTTGGTGTCACCTGCGATATCCTTCGGTAGCAGCACTTCAGCCGACTTGAAAGGCAATGGTGGACCCGTAACATTTGATTGAAGGAACGCATGCAACGCCGCGACGGCAATCAAGAAGTAGACGTGCTGTCGATAAAGCGCAGTTTCGTTTACGGGAATCGACTCTTCTTCCTTTCGCTTTGACAATATCAACCCAAGGCGATGGAAAATGTAGTCGCTCCATAACCCAAAATCGCTCCTCTTGACATTTTGGGTAGTCTCGTCGTCCTGATAGCCTAGTAATATCTGCGCTTCTGGCGATTGAAGTACAGACTGAAAGTCCCCTGATTCGGTCGCCTTGATGGTAGTCTCGATTACCGCCGCAAGTTCATCGGGCAAGAAACTCCGGAAGAAACTCAAGAATACGTCGGCCATGATTGTGATGTTGCGGGTTGATTTGGAAAGTCGCCCAGATATTTTTGTGATACTGAAAAAATACAAGGCAGACTAAATCTGCACCTTCACAAGGGCGGTTGCGGGGCTATTTTGGAATTTGCGGCGGCGATGAGTAACTCGGTGGAGAAAAGGGCTGCAATACGCTTAGCCTGTTTTGGCTAAAGTCAGGGTTCAGTCGGACCCACTGTCGAAGTCTATGGATGAGCATGGACGCCTATCTCGATTTCTGATATTGGTTCAAAAGCTTGTTCATGTTACGCGATTTTAGCATCAGATGTCAGAGATCGGCCGTCATACACTGCCTTGATAGGAAAATTTAATGGCGTTTCAAAACACTCTTCGTTTGCAGATAGCAAAAAATAATCGCCAAGCAACACAATTATCACCAATCAGAACGCAAAATCATTGGTACCAAGGATAAATCATGTCACGTATACCTGAGAGGATATCCCTAAACATGCTCAATCTAGTCTGAATCGCTGCTGCTCGAACTAGAACTGCTCTTGCCCCCTCTGCTGTGGCTTTTATTGTGCTTATGCCTGTGCCTATGACCCGACGAGCTCCGATGTGAATGGTGTGAGGATCCGTGATGCGAATGGTGGGAAGATCCGTGATGTGATGATCCATGATGAGACCCATGATGAGAGCCATCGTCCGACCCATCATGCGAGCGATGGGAGCCGTGGCTACTACTATGCCTATGTTTCTTCTTGTGCTTTTTCTTTTCTTTCCTTTACACGAGTCAGTATAATTCCAATGAGAACTTCGAAATGATCGATTTGGCTTACTTGTCAGGCACCATGTTGGCTGCGACAGCACCCAAGATTGCGCCTCCTAGGGTTCCAAGGGTTCCACCACCCAGCTTGTTTCCAACAAAAGCACCACCTGCGCCTCCGATCAAAGCGGAACCAAGACCACGATCTCCTTCAGCGGCGTCGCCTGGCCCACCGGGTTGGCCGTATTGTGACGCACCGTAGCCTTGCTGAGGGTCATGATGACCCTGTTGCTGAGGCGCTCCGTACTCCTGGCTTGGATCTTGATAGCCTTGCTGATGATGTGCTGTGGGTGGGTAAGGAGAGGTGCTACGGTTCGGGTCGTAGCCCTGCTGGTATTGGTCTACGGGCTGGGGAGAAGCGCCATAGCTGTTCTGGGACTGCCCATAGGAACCATAGGAAGGGGGTGGGTAAGGGCTCTATCGCATTGTCAATGAATAGACGTGCATGCGACAACGTGCGCTGAGCCGCACGAATTTGCTAACCTGTACTGGCGGATAGGGACTGTGATTGGCTTGGCCATATTGATCATGCTGCGGTTGTCCATAGCTCTGAGGCTGAGGGGGGTAGCCTTGGTTATAGTCTGCCGAACCCCACTGTCGCTGGCTGGTGCCTTCATAGTTCTGGCCATAGCCTTGTTGGCCTTGCCCTTGACTCTGCCCGTAGTAGTCTTGGCTTGCCATGTCGCGTTTCGTGATAGCAACCCAAGAGTGCGAAAGGTGGAAGAAGTATCACTCTACGTAAAATGTGCGCAGGAGATGGTCGTTATGTGCTTAGAGTGGGGGAGGGGCAGAGTGTGAAGGTGGGAAAGAATGTGAAGGTGGGACCCGTGTGATTGAGCCATCACACGCGCGCTTCAAATGCGAAACGCCCTTGGCCGGCGCTGCCTGAGGCGGCACATGATTCGAAAATTACTCCTACCCAACGATCTGACCATGGATTGATCGTGGCTGAGCTGTAAAGGATTCCGTGATGCGGAGTCGGACATTTCCGCAAATGAACTAAGGCACACACTGACGGGCCGAGCACTGACCACGTGCGGTTAGCACCTTTCCACTCTTCCGTACAGCTGACATTACCCTTTCATTAGTACGTCACTGCTGACTTTTTGTTCTTCATGAAAGCTGAAGATGACCAGTATATATTATATTATTACTATTGAAAATACACTCTCAATAGATAATATTGGAAACGCCGAGCTAGTCTTACAAACATCACAAATCTAACTAATCCCTTCCCACTTACAAACTCTGCAGACTTACTCCACTTCAATAGCATTTTGCCGAAAATCCTTCATCCAAAAGCACCCATTCTCCCCCTTAATAAGGCTCTTCGACTCCGTGAAATCCCTTCGGTCCTTGTGGATACCAAGATTGCGAAAATTCAGAATCCCTACTCTTTTGTAGTGATCACCGTCGGGTTTCAGCACCAGCATTATACCACGGTGTCTTCTTTTCTCATGTCGATTGATAAGCACAGCTATGACGTCTTGGAGGATATCGGTGCTCGCATCTTTTTCGTCTAGATGCACTGTTGCGACGATGTCAATATTGGCGGAGTATGGGAAAACGGCGTGAGGTCCTTTATGCGAAGGTCGGTATCCAGGCATTCGGTTTTTGATCCAAGACTGGTTGACAATGTATGGTGTTAGTTGTACCGTTAAACCTGTGATGCGTATGCGTTCCGATAAAGTAGTGTGTAATGAGCCATCTCTTGGATTGAAACACTGCTCCAAATCCAACCATTTCCCGGCTATTGACTTGGCTTCGATGACGCTGGCGTCAGTGTAGTAGTGGTCGTAGTTGTGGAATATCTTTTGGCCTCGCCAGCCCACCCAGGACCAGCTTGGAAATTCTACACGTCGGATACCGGGCTCATCAGACTGCCAGTATAGGTTCATGCCGTGCGATGTTGGTGATTGCCGGTCAGCCTCCCACCAGGATGTTGGAATGATGGGAAGACCCCAGTTGTGTGGTATGGAAAGACCTCTCAAGATTCCTTGGCATGCATTGAGAGCATCGGACTGGTACGATAGATCTCTGCTGTTGTACTCGTTCAAAAGGTCGTCTAGCTTGACTTGTCCTTTTCGTTCATTTGTCGACATTGGACAGATACCATCCATCGCCGCGCCAGCGAGCCCTTGACGTTGTCCGGTCGGCCTGGTTGATATATCTTTGCGAATTGATTCTTGACAGTACATGTCATCGCATAGGTAAACGGCCTCGTTTTCTGTGAATATCAATTTTCTCCTCGATAGATATCCTTCTTGGAATGTCCAGCCACGAGTGGCCCATGTCGATCGTAAAATCGCCTCGTCAGTGTGATAGGTTTTGATCAACTCAATGTTGCCTAATGGAAGACTCTGCTGCTTGTTGCGAGCTCTTGATCCGACACCAGGAAGACCTTTCGATGGGTTTGGATCTGTGGCGACTATTGTCAACTGTGCTTGCGAATAGATACAGTCCATCATGTTGATCTGTACGCCCTTTTCGGCTTCATCCTTTTGGTTGATACACTGTTGACGTTATTACATATCTTGTTCAGGATGTTGGAAATTATATTGGACGGTCTTACGTATCGGTCAACCCAAAGGCACTCAAAACCTAGCATATTACACACTGTTATTGAATCTTCGATAGTCTTTGGGTATTGCCCTGCCTTATGATCCTCGGGAGCAGCATCACCCCAAACATATGATAACGCAACGTATTGGCAGACATTGTGCGGCACTGGAATGATTCGCTTTGTGCGACAATCAATGACCTTGAACCCTGGAACACACTCTTTACCCCTTGGCCCTGCTAGATCGTGCTTGTGAGATGTTTTGCATATCTCGAGCCATTCGCGGACCAGCTGGAAGTTGATGCGATCAACATCGACGTGGCGAGGCGCTAACTCATCATGACTCGACCATGGATGTAAGATACCAAAGTTCTCAGAACACCAAACTCGTGTCTTTTGAACGTATCCAGATAGCTGGAACTGCGGGCTATGATCGTAACCAGGAGAATGATGGCTACTGGTGGCTTGACCAGGAAGCATGTTGCACAGGCACCTGACTCCTAGAAAGCATCGCTCTAGTTCCACGCCCTCTGGCCAAATGGAACTGATATACTTGCACACAATGCACGAAGATCTTGCGAGTATTTCACGAGTCTCGTGGATTTCGAACAGTACGCGGACTCCAGCTGGACCCGGAAGCTGGGAGCTGGCGAGCTGATCCCAAGGTACGCTTTGGCAGTTTTTGCAGAGCGGACTACTAAGACTGAATTTTGTAAGGTGTTCAACAAGCTTTTCTCTATTAAAAATTTCTTGTAGGCGCCTTATTCGGCGTTGCTGCTCGGCCTGATAGTCAATTGTCAACTCAATATCTTAAAGAATCATCATCGTCAGGCATACTTCTGGTGAAAACCCATTTTTTGTCTCGGTCACTTTCATATCAGACCATGGTACTAAGCTTCGCGAACTTAGGGTCTGGTGTTCATTCGCACCAGCTGTGGTGTCTTGGTGTTGCTCTCTCCCCGGTGTCGTTCTGGTAAACATCTCAAATTATCGACAGAAAAAGTGGGAATAAAAAGCTATCGGGAATCAACATTGTATACTGATTTCTCATGGAAGTTATAGTTTTCGGCGGATCAGTCATAATGCTGTAGTACAGCCATACACAATCTAAGCGCTTGAAGAGACCATGTCGCAGGCCCGCCGAGCGGCAAAATCGTCGATCAGCAACATTGCACATCTAAGCGCGCGATAACCTGACACATGGAGGATGATCCATCTAAAGTTATACTGATCTGGGGAAACATTGTTGCGATAGAGGAATTTGACGCCATAGGTCGCGTGTATTCAAGGATACTTTACATTGGGATCTCATGCGTTTCTAGCAAAGGCACTTTATGATATCAGTACTCTGATCTACCTGTAGACACGTGGTACCAACTCACTCAATCCACACCCCAAGCAAGAATTTCCAATGTCATCCTGTCTTGACATGCAATGCAAATTACCAAGTACAAAAAACCGCGCAAGTCCCATCAAAACCGTCAGCCACATGTCTCTGTTATCAAGGTCATTTGCTCTACCAATCTAGCACATAATTACATGTCTCACATTGCATATAAAGCATCGAATAAGGAGAGGTAGTTCTCCAAAATGATCATTTTATGTTGCAGCATGTCATGGATATGATCTAATCGCACTTAGGTTTAAATGTTACAGTTTCCTTCTCGGGGATGTTATCAAATATTGTTGTCCCCGAAACAGTGAATTGGAGTGAGATACTCATTATTTCCTAAGTCTTTTAGCTTAACATAATCGAAATCCTTGAGATTGATGGAATGTATATCGTTCCAGCCCAACCGTCAATCTATATGCGGTGAGGGCCGGAACCCGCCATGAGCTCATCCTCATCTTCACCATCTTTGTATTGCGACGCTTGGCACAAACGCTTTTTCCACAGGTATATATAGGCTGCCTTGCCCTCTCTCCTCCAACTCCGTAACCCTCCAAAAAATCTTCTTTTTCTTTCACACACACGCACACGCATACGTACACACACAAAACACATACACACAATGGTAAATTGCTATTCCTTTACATGTGATTGCATATAGCTAACACGCATATACAGGAAGCTCAAAACCAAAAGAAGGCCTGTTGCAATTGGAAGAAGAAGTTGAGAAAGCGCTCTCCGTCACCAACACCCCAATCACTGGCACGCTTAGAACTCAAGCGGATTATGGAAGATGTCAATCTGGTCGCCGATTCTGCCTGTCACTTGATGGAGAAGCTCCCGAAAGATGCCGAGACCCTTCGAGCCCTCGCAAATTTCATGAATTCGCTGGCAGATAAATATGAGCGAAAGCAATCTCAGGGTCAAAACAATTCCGGTTAATGATACATGGTTGATGATATGGGTGCAAGGGTGATCTGTCTAAGTTCAAATTCGGGAGCAGCAGCATTGCTGCTAATAATGTAATTCAAATTCTCTTCTTCATCTAGTTACTGTATAATGTTTTGTGAAATGTGTTTGAAATATGCGATTTACAATATGCATTACTTTTGGGCAGGTCATTGCGCACGGGGCGAGTTGACACAAGCGTGCTGTAAAGTGCAAAAACACAGAAATCCGGGGTATCGATAAGGCGCGGGGTATGATCCGAGCGTCATGACTGAAGGGGCATCTTGCACTTATGTAGAATGATTTGACATGTTGCTGGAAGTGAAGGGAGATATGTACATGGAAGCAGTGCTAGATATGCGCATGTAACTAAGTGACAAGCCAACAGTTGGGACTTCGAGTCTAGAAGAGGTAATATGCAGGGGCTATTCCCATGCAGACTCAATTGCCGGGCTGGCATGTCGATCCTACAGCCTACAGTTGCATTGACAATACGGTGGCGAAAATATCAAGACTATGTGAAGACTCTAGTAAGCACGACGAACACTTGTTATTCCGTGTGGGACTCGATAAAGGATTGGCAAGGCATCTGCTTGGTAATACGGTAAAAGGGTGTGGCGAATTTTGGGTTTGAAAACGACAGCGTGGTTTCAACTTGGAGATATCGGTGAGGTAGTCTGGAGCGTCCGCGGTTGGCCGTAGCGCGATAACTTGGCAAGGCTGGACGAACAGCAATCGGCAAGCCTACCGTATCAGAAAGGGACCGCCGGTGGACTGGGTCTAGAAGAAGAGGTAGTCCCGCTATCCGCGGCAGCACTGGACACAAGCAAAGGCTGTTGAGACGAAGGATTCCGAGAATACAATACTCTATACGGGCAGCAGTATAGGGTGGGATTTTGAAATGTGTACTTTCTGGAGGCTGGAGCGGCGCGTGTTTTAGTGCGAGTCCCTGATCTTCGGTGCTGCAGGCCCGACGGCTCTCAACCGCTCGAAGCCACGTCCCTAAGCAGGGCTTGTCCTGAGAAGGCGGTCAGCATGCCTGTACCAGACTTCGCCACAAATAGATGATGGCCTTTTGCAACGTGGGCTACTGCAGGACACGGAGCGACAACAAGCCCTCTCAGCCCCGCCATCACCAGCAGAAAGAGAGGGGCGGATGGCTGTCAGTGGCAAAGAACTGGAGAAATTCCGGCGAGAGTGAAAAAAAAACTCTGTATTCGCTCGTTTCCAGGATTTTCCGATGAAATCATGGGGGCATTTGGACGAACGAGGGCGAAGGCGAATGCAAAGGCGTCGGGTTGCTGTGTGCAGGGGTCAGCACACGCTAATCTTATCGGCTTACGCCCTGGCCAAAAATTTCTCAAAGCGAGACAGCCCACCAACAGATAAAAAGCCCCTCCACAGGCATTCTTTTTACGCCCTCTCTCCACTCACTCTCCCTCTGGGCTGACCCAAAGTACTTTCTCTTCTTTGTGTCGCTGCGTCAGGATCGCATAGAGGTTGCGAGCCGATTCTCTCGCGGCTGTGTTTGATACCCACGGATAGATTCACTCTATCTTTTCCGCGCCAAAAGTTTTTTTGGGCCCCGCCGCCTAAGTCCATATAAGGACCACCCGCCCCTCGTCTTTCACTTCTCCCACACACACCTCCACCCCCCTCACCACAATGGCGCCTGCTGCTTCGCACACTGCCAAGGACGTCAAGTCCGAGAACTCCAAGGCGTTTAAGGCGCTTGAGGAGATGATGCAGAAGTTGACTGTCTCCAAGGCACAGGACGAGATCAATGCCTCTGCTCAGGCCATTGCCACCTTCATCAACGGCGACATTGAGGAGGCTGACGCTCCCACCCAGTATGTCAACACCATCTGCTTTGCCCCTGACTTTCAGTAGCACTTTTGCTAACAATCTTTCCAGCGCTGTTTCAGTGCTCAAGAAGCAACTCGCCAGCAAGAAGGATGCTGTCGCCCGTGAGCGTGCCCTTGACGCCATCCGTGCTATCGCCCAGCACGCCCACGTCTCCGCCGCCGTCGAGCCCTACCTCGTTTCCCTCCTGCCCGACGTGCTGGCCGCTGTCGGTGACAAGATCACTGCCGTCAAGGTTGCTGCCCAGACTGCCGCCGAGGCCATCGTCTCTGCCGCGAACCCCAACGCCGTCAAGGCCATCATCCCTCACATCATCAAGTCGCTCGAGACTGCACAAAAATGGCCCGAGAAGATGTGCGACCTTAAGTGCATTGAGGTCCTCACCAAGAGCGCCCCCGCACAGATGGCCTTCCGTGTCCCTGACCTGATTCCCGTCATCTCTGGAGCCATGTGGGACACCAAGCCTGAAGTCAAGAAGGCTGCCTATGTCACCATGGAGACTCTCTGCTCCTTGATCTCCAACAAGGATATCGAGCGCTTCATTCCCGAGCTCATCAAGTGTATCGCTAAGCCTGAGAACGTCCCTGAGACCGTTCACTTGCTCGGTGCCACCACTTTCGTCACTGACGTCCACGAGCCCACTCTTGCTATCATGGTTCCCCTTCTCGAGCGTGGTCTCGTTGAGCGTGAGACTGCCATCAAGCGAAAGTCTGCCGTCATTATCGACAACATGTGCAAGCTCGTTGAAGACCCTCAGATTGTCGCCGCTTTCTTGCCCCGTCTCATGCCCGCGCTTGAGAAGAACCACGACAACTTGGCTGACCCCGAGGCTCGTGAGAAGACCCGCCAGGGTCTCGACACCCTCATCCGTGTCGGTGCTGTCCAGAACGGCAAGATCCCCGAGATCGAGAAGTCTGGTGACATTGCCACTATCGCCGCCAACCTCAAGGCTATCCTTCCTTCCTCAGTCAAGGTTGACGAGCGCTTCGAGCCTGTCGTCAACTACATTGGTGCCATTGGTGGCCAATTGATCGACGAGAAGGACTACGAGCCTCTCAACTGGCAGGCAAACGCCGGTCCCTTCGTTGCCGTTCTTGTCGGCGATGAGGCCTCCAAGGACGTCACTGAGAACCTCCGCAAGAGGTCTCTCCCCGGTGCCGCTGCTGAGGAGGTCACTGAGCCCGATGAGGAGGAGGGCGAGGACCTCTGCAACTGCACGTTCAACTTGGCCTACGGTGCTAAGATTCTGCTTAACCAGACTCACCTTCGTCTGAAGCGTGGTCAGCGTTACGGTCTTCTCGGACCCAACGGTTCCGGAAAGACTACTCTCATGCGCGCCATCAACAACGAGCAAGTCGAAGGTTTCCCCAAGCAGAATGAGGTCAAGACTGTCTACGTCGAGCACGACTTGGACTCTGCTGACACTGAGATGACTGTCATTGGCTGGACCATGAACAAGCTCAAGTCTGTCGGTATCGACAAGCCCGAGGAGGAGGTCACCAAGACCCTCAACGAGTTCGGTTTCTCCGATGCCATGTACAACGGACCCATTGGTGCCCTCTCTGGTGGATGGAAGATGAAGCTCGCTCTCGCTCGTGCCGTCTTCGAGGAGCCTGATATCCTTCTGCTTGACGAGCCCACCAACCACTTGGACGTCAAGAACGTCAAGTGGCTCGAGGACTACCTCACCACCTCTCCTTGCACATCCATTGTCATTTCCCACGACAGCAAGTTCTTGAACAATATCATTCAGCACGTCATCCACTACGAGCGCTTCAAGCTCAAGCGTTACAAGGGTAACCTCGATGACTTCGTCAAGCGCGTGCCATCTGCCAAGTCCTACCACGAGCTGTCCGCTTCCGACATGGAGTTCAGGTTCCCCGAGCCCGGTTTCCTCGAGGGTGTCAAGACCAAGGCCAAGGCTATCCTCCGTGCCACCAACATGAGCTTCCAGTACGAGGGTACCTCCAAGCCCCAGATTGAGGACATTACCTTTCAGTGCTCTCTCGGATCCCGTATCGCTGTCATTGGTCCCAACGGTGCCGGAAAGTCCACCCTTGTCAACGTCTTGACTGGTGAGCTTGTCCCAACCAAGGGTGAGATCTACCACCACGAGAACATCCGTATTGCCTACATCAAGCAGCACGCTTTCGCTCACATTGACCACCACCTCGACAAGACTCCTTCCGAGTACATTCAATGGCGTTTCCAGACTGGTGAGGACCGTGAGACCATGGACCGTGCCAATAAGATCGTCACTGAGGAGGACGAGAAGGCCATGGACAAGATCTACAAGATCGAAGGTACTGAGCGCCGTGTCATTGGTATCCACTCCCGCAGAAAGTTCAAGAATTCTTATGAGTACGAGTGTTCGTTCGCTCTCGGTGAGAACATCGGCATGAAGAACGAGCGCTGGACACCCATGATGACTGCCGACAACGCCTGGATTCCCCGTAGCGAGATCATGGCTTCCCACGCCAAGATGGTTGCCGAAGTTGACCAGAAGGAGGCTCTTGCCAGCGGTCAGTTCCGTCCTCTGGTCCGTAAGGAGATTGAGGCTCACTGCGCCAACTTCGGTCTTGACGCTGAGCTTGTTTCTCACTCCCGTATGCGCGGTCTGTCTGGTGGTCAGCGTGTCAAGGTTGTCCTCGCCGCCTGCTCATGGCAACGCCCCCACTTGATCGTCCTTGACGAGCCTACTAACTACCTCGACCGTGACTCCCTTGGTGCCCTGTCCAAGGCCATCAAGACCTTCGAGGGTGGTGTCATCATCATCACTCACTCCGCCGAGTTCACCGCCGACCTTACCGAGGAAGTCTGGGCTGTCATGGATGGACGCATGACCCCCTCCGGTCACAACTGGGTTCAAGGACAAGGTGCCGGACCTCGTCTGGCCAAGGACGAGGACCCAGACGCGGTCACTTTCGACGCTATGGGAAACAAGATCGAAACTGCGAAAAAGAAGGTCAAACTTAGCTCTAGTGAGATGAGGAAGAAGAAGAAGGAGCGCATGGCTCGCCGCAAGCGCGGTGAGGAGGTTTTCTCCGATGAGGATGACTAGTGGTATGCGTATCTTGCACGGATGTTTTCCTTTCTTCCGGTTTGCATGCCGACGGGTGGTTGGCTTTTCATGACATAATGCAGTAGTTTACGGATTATGGTCCATGTTCGGCGTCTGGTTATCAAAATGTTCACGAACGCATCTTGCGGGTACCTCACTCGTAGAAGATAGAAATAGATTCCCGTCAAACTTCAATTGCTTTACCAATACCTTTAAGTTGTGTCTTCGTGACTGTGTGTGTAAGTATAGTCAGTTTTCATTGCTGTCGCAAATGTGGGTTGTTGATAACATGGTCTTCCTGTTGATCTTGGCATTCGCACATAACATCACGGATAACTACCTACAAAGGCTCGAATATGAAGATGTATAGATACTTCTAGTTCCTATAATGTAAGATATATCTTAAGAAAAATTAAGACAAATTTAAAGCACGTACAGAATTTTAAATATTAGACAGTCTATTCACTTTTTCCTATTTGTAGTGAATTCACTTACAGTACCATAGAATAGCACTGTACCTTACAAAGTTAATATAACTACTTTTAAAGCAATAGCCTTTTATAGTGTTTCTAAGAAGTAGATTACAATATTTAAGCCTATAAACAGGTATCTTGAAAACCTTCTCTAATCTTTTAATGCTTAAGATGCAATTTAAGAGTAGAGATTATGTGCTGGTTAAAAAGAAAAAGAAGGAATGTATGGCACGTCGTAAACGTAGTGAAGAGGTTTTCTCCGACGAGGATGACTAGGGGTGTGCATATATCCTTTTCTTTCTAGTTTTCATGCCGTCGGGTTGTCGGGCTTATGATAGATAATGCAGTAGTTTCACAGTTCATATATAGCGTCTGGACATCAAAACTCTTTCATTTAGTAATCTTGGTGAGATTTTTACCTATGAAAGGATAGAAATAGATTCTTATCATACAACAGTCAGTCTACCATGAGTCTTTTCTCAAGTCTTTACACTTTTGCCACTTTTTTCTGTCACGGACTAATACCTCAGCATGTTAACACAGGGTCATTGAAGATGATGAGAGTCTTGAAAGGTTCCAACACACTTTATACAAATCAGCACAACAGAAACTCGGCTGAATAATCCATTAATAGTGTTAAGATACATGACTCTCACACAACTACATACATAGTAAAAAAACAAACTCAAAGTAACCGGCAATTCCTCACTAAAGCTGTTGACAACTTCAAAATCCCTTTCATAACGTGCTTGTTTTGGATATGAAACCTATAGAATTGAATGCTGTGGCAAGATATAAGATCGAGCTCAAAAGATCAAAGGGCGACCCGCAATCGAGTAGGTAGAGAAGAGCAAAAATCTAATCGCTGAGATTGCTTGGGTTGAAGAGTTAACATATGTACTCCATAAAGGAATCACAATCTATACCCAATATCTTACCACATGATACTACACTACAATACGGCCTGTTCTTATAGAGCACTAGTTCCATAGTCCAGCCTCGGGTCTTAAAAGCGCCCCCAAAGCCCCTCTTTCTGACCAAGAAACTCACGCTCTTCTTTCCTCTTTTTCTCAATCTCTATTTATTGGAGCGTATTTCAATTGATAAGCGTTATGAATAACTACTATCTGAATACTGCGTAGTCTTTTAAATGTCCCTTTATCAAAAGCCCACAGCAAACAGTGTCACCATACATGCTCACGAAGTAATCCTCTATTAACGATAAAGATAGTTCATTCAGGGATGCTGGCACAGCGTGCTGAGATGGGCACAGGACCAAACAGCAAATTCTACTTACTGAATACTTCTTGGTGGACTAAAATATTGGAGTAAAGATAGCCTTAATCAAACAGAGCCGCTATTTGTATCCAGGCGCCTTCACTACCACACATTTAAATATGTTAGTTTTATGTGCTAAAGTGCTGGAGCTTGGTTCAATACCAATACTCTACAAGAACAGATTGTGTAGGCTTATATTACTAGCACGTAGTTGAATATCATCAACCTTGCGCTATTCCAGGGGAGGCAGTGTTTATCCGGGTATTTTGGTACACCAAGAGTACTACACCCTGTATGTACAACACATCACTCCAGGTGACCCAGATGACCCAAGATACACAATAAGCGGGGTAATCGTACAAAACAATTTAATCCAAAACCCTTTACTTCAACCAAAATTCCTTGTTACGCATCGCTGATCTCTTAGGGAGGTGAAAAAGAAATAAGACCTAAATACTAGTGAAAAACTCCCTGGATGTACCCCATGTAGCTCGGTTGCTCTAGTCATTTCGCTGTACTGTACGGTATTTTCAAGTCATGTGCGTAGATCATCCACGATACGAGACCATGTCTTGGTAGACGGGTGTCGACGGCTCCGCATGGTCTCGTGCCAGCATCGTAGATCAGTGTATGCATGTGTCAAAGCCGCCGCTTTCATTGCCCGGCACTGTCTTGCATTGGGAGAACTCGTGAGAAGTAGTGTCTTAATATAGTGCTATGTTTGCGCTGATGGGCGGGGACGAACACCGCACGCAGTGGATAACAACGGGCCGAACCGCACCAATACATCACCATGTTTACTCGGGCCGAAATCAGAACGAGACGTTTACCCATCAGGCTGGACTATATAGTGCCTCACGATACAGCAAAATAACCATTCATCTCCATAGCAATGACGAGTCGCTCCATGGAGTTTTCCTCTGCCGTGCCTCTTCCCTTGCCATAGCTCTGCTTGCCCGTCAAGCCTCGACAAACGCTGAAAAAAACGCGTATCTTGCCCCTCAACTTGGCATAGAGACTCTTGACACTTTCTTGGCTTCCATGTGTCTTCGAATTCTGCATCTTAGAAAAGAGAAGAATGTGCTCGAATATTTCTTCTACAAGCGCCATGACCTTGCGCTGGCGTTTGCGGAGCAATAGTGCAAAGAGAATACTATCAAGGCACTTTTCGTGAGCATCACGCAACGAGGCAACGCCTTCTGTAACGCGCACACCTAGCTCACCAGCTACGTCTTCCTGATCAAGACGGGCTTCGACTTTGGAGACGAAGCGCTCATATTCGTTCCAGGGCTCGGCAATCCCGGTCTGGAAAACGTAGTTGGTCAGCGCGATCACAAAGTGATATGCTTCCATCCTCAAGTATCGAGAGTCGCGGTCAGGATACTCGCGCGGTAGATGCGAAACCACAAAGAGCATACGCAATAACCGCAGTAGAAACTTGAAGATATAGTCGTACTTGTCTAGTGCGGTGGTCGTGATGATAAGGTTCAGTGGAGGCGGCGCCACATATTGCAGTCGTAGAAAGTCCAGCGCAGGTAGGGCGTCTGGATCCATGACCTTTTCTTGCTCTGCCTCGGTGAGGTTACGAATAGCAAAGTTGAGTTGTCCTGGGAGTTCGTCATTGTCTCTGTTGTGCAGGTGTGTTTTGGGCGCGGATATCTGGCCGTCTTTTTGTGTGGATTGAAAGAGCGCAGAAGAGTAGTAGCTTTCACTCAGTACCCCTCTCAATGCCAGCCGGAGTTCTGAACTTGCTGGCGGCCATGACTTGCGAGATCCCAGCTGCAGGCCCATGTGCACTCCACTACGCATTCTTCCTTTGTGCCGCTCAGCGCTTTCACGATTAGGGTCGAAGAGAGCGGTCGCTAAAAGTGATGAGAAGACACCATCACCAAGTAGGTGGTACTGTCGCTGTAAAGACAGATGTAGACGCAGTTGATGAGAACGGAAGAACAGACGAACTGTAGCTGCGTTCACAAGCTTTGCTTGCGCCCTAATGAGCGGGCGAAAGGACAAGGTGGAGGCTAAAGACATTGGTGGTGAGAATGTGCTGGAGTTTGCGTCGTCTTTCTCGCGAGTCGCGTCGAGAATGCTTTCCATGAGAAGCTGCAACTCATCAGGTAAAGTCTCTGAAGACAACTTGGGAGCGGCATCCATCATTTGAATAGAGTCTTTAAAGTACTGATCAAGATTTTGAGTGTCAACTGAAAGTTCTGCGGCTGGCGCTGGTGTAGATGGGATAGGAAGGGTGTCTACGGCGTCGGCGTGGCCTGCACCAAAGGCCAACAGTGCTTGCCTCAGCCTCTCTTCATAAGCTTTTGCTTTCTCTGCTAATTTCTCCACTTGCTGCCACTGGAAAGCCCACTCCATATCTGGTGGCTGGACAGCCAGTCCGTCCAGGCGAGCAAGTGGGTGATGCGGATGCTGTGTCTTTAGGAAGCGAAGACTGTTTCCAGTCTCGAATATCATATTTCCGTCTTCGGGAGATATAAATCTCGGCATCATTTCAGATCTGTATACATACTCAACCGCCGATGTATCACCAGCAGTCTCTTCTACCGTCACGAAGCTGTCACGTTGCCAGATGGGTAGGGCTGCCTGCTCTTTTCGTATGCCCATCCATTCACCAAGCAGCTCCAGGCTCGGTCTAGCTACTTGACAGAGCAACTGACATGACAGCTGGCGGAGTTGATCGTCTCCCTCCTCGATTTCCAAAAGACGGTGATGCAGAATGGAAGAGAGTTGCTCGTTAGTCTTTGCGTGCTTGACAGCATCGACCATGCGTGCAACGTGTATTAGGATGCTTCGAGGCTTCGCAAATTGGTGCTGTAGCTGGATCAAAGACCGAATCTTGGAAGACTGTTTACCCAGGGCATGTTCTAGACTGGCGAGAATGCTTGATACAGACGTAGCCAGGGCAACTTTTGCGGGTATGGATGCAGCAGAAGCAAAAGTACGCTCGGCAAAGGATCGCAAATACAGAAACGTATTACCAGTATGGGTGAAATAGGCAATGAAGCTCTGGGCAATCTGCAGACTCAGTCCTGACGCTCGCCCCTGAGGTATGGTGGGCTCAAAGGATTTCGACTTGGGATTGAAGCGAAAGAGGATAGATGACCGGCCCAGCCCGAGGTTCCAGAGCGACTGTAGGAGAATGTCGGCTTTGAGTATCCTCCCAGCACTTTGATTCTCGTCATCGCGTACTAGTGCGGCATCAAAGGCCTCGGGGCCGTGTTCGGTAAGGTACGGTGATGGGGTGTCGATATTCTCCCTCTTCTCAAAAGACTCCCATGTGTAGAACAGGACGTCTTTGTTGGCGGGCCCTTGGTCAAGCGCTATCTGCCAAACATCTTCGTCGGGCTCGAGGGGCGGTGTGTCAATGACGATGCTGTACTCATCCAGACTCTCCAGGTCCGGCAAAGGGCCAAACTCGAATGTGTCGAGGTCTGGTAGTCGCAGTTCATGTTCGAGGTCATGTTTGGGTGCATATGGATGGTCGAAACGGATGGCAGCGACTAGGGCAGGTCAGCAAGACGCGTCTCCATAGAGGGTTTAGGAACGCGACGGCTCACTGTCTAGCTGCAGCGGGGTGAAGAGCGATGACTCTTCTTTAACGTCAAAAAAGGAAGACTGTTCCCACAGGCGATCGCTACTGAACACATTGTGAATCGAATCGCCCGCTTCCATGGCGGCGGCAGAGTCGAGTAGTCGGATAGGAGGGGTATGACGCCGTACCTGTCTAGACTGGGGGGCGCTCAGCCCTACGCACCTGCAGCTTCGCGTCGCGTATCCATTTTCTCGCGCATTCCCGCTCACCCTTCCACAACCACCCCGTCATCGCCATTCATACGTGGGAAATGCCTCCTCGGAAAAAGGCAAAGGCCAGCGCTGCCTCGACCCCGCTGGGCGACACCCAGCCAAAGACGCCCCAAGACTCAGGCGCCGTGCAGGCGCAAGATGAGATTCTCAGCGACCCATGGGCCGACGAGCAGGAGACGCAGCTCCTCAAGAGCATGATGAAGTGGAAGCCCACCGGCCTGCACAAGCATTTCCGTATGATTAGTATTCACACCGATATGCGCTCGCATGGCTTCGCGGGAGAGGATGCACCTCACACGCGCATTCCCGGCATCTGGAAGAAGCTGTCGCAGTGGTACGACCTGGATGCCCTTGACACGCGCGAGAACGAATTTGCCTTCTCCGATGAGCCAGACCCGCTGGACCCCGACGATGCTGCCAACCTGCCCGAATTCGAACTACCCGAAGAGGAATTTGGCGAGATGATGTGGCGGAAGCGCTTCCATAGCCCGGACTCGGTCGTAGCTTCATCGCCGCCCATGGTCCCAACAGATGAGTACAAGGACATTTATGCGCCAGGAATTGGCTTGCTCAAGGACCTGCCCGATGGTGTGCGCTCACAAAAGGCGGAGAGCGTGACGGAGGCAACGTCCACACCAAAGAACACCAAAGGCACACGACCGGCCAGGGCTGCAAAGAGCGCAAAGAGCTCCAGGTCTGTAGCTAATGCGGCAAGGAACGCCAAGCCAAGGAGCACTGTCTCCGAGTCTGCTGAGGAAGAAGACGAAGATGAGGATGAAGAAGAATCCAGCGTCGAGTCTGAAGAAGATAGTGCGCCGACCACGCGGAGAACCAATCGCGCAAAGCCCAAGCCGGCGCCAAAGCGAACGAGGAAGAGGTAGATGGGCAGATCAATCATGGTTACGGCGTTGGAACATTATGAATACCCGCATTCCTCCTAGTCATGACAGCCTTTGCAGAATAGCAGAAGGTGTTTGAATACGAGGAATGCGTTCTATTTCATTACAAACTTGGCTCATTGCGATAGCACGCATACGGAGACCGACAGGGATGACCTACCGTACCAGCTGAAAAGATGCATATCATAGAAAGCCAGTATCCGAGGATGACAGAGTGCCGAGCTATAACGATGACATCGTCACAGCATGGGCGTTCACCGCTGCAATGCCCGTTCACCGTTTAAGACTACGCCAAATGTCGACCCACTACCTCCAGGGGAGTTACTGTAAAACGGACCACCAACCTCCCTTCCTCGATACGACATGACTGCAGTAGTCTCGCGTTTCACAGCCAGCCCATAAAGTGTAAAAATGAAGCCACAAAATACCTTAGCAGACAAAGCGGCATTTATCAAGTAGAAGTACAAAGCTGGGTTTTGCTAGAGCTGACTTGTTAGTTTGAGATCGTGTTGAAAAGCTGTCTTTGACTGCTAGATCCCAGTTCATGCCCAAGTTCTGAGCCTCACATGCATAGCCTGCTTTGCAATACCAATTGATTGTCTGACGAGACCGGCTAGGAGTATCTAGCCCATAGTTAGGACAGGTATTTATGTATGCATATGCCTTCCATTCGATGAAACCGACAATAAAAGATTGTCCATCAAAATCATCAACATTGATAGCCAGTCCTACTATAAATCTATTCTTTGAGGAATCAAATAGTATGTCCATTATGTAATTGTTCGCCAGGAAAATTCCATTCATAACACGCTGTGGTATCAACGCTTTGTGTTGTGAATGATTAGTTTGAGAGGATGATTGTTGACCCAGAGGAACATCATAGTATTGGGATTACAGGCAGACATGTATTGATGAGCCAATGACAATGCACCAGTCTATGGTACGGGCATTCTTGACGATGCCGGCTATACCTTCCCCCACCGACGCGAGCACGATCTCCTAATAAACAAGCTATCTGACGCCATCGAATACTATATAAAACGGCATGTCCCCGAATTACCGCTAGATCCAAATTCCATAATCAATATCCCTTCCTCAATAGAATGTCAGCAGGAATATCATCCAAGCTCAGTTATCTGTGGAGCAGAAGTCCGGTAGTAGCCGCCATCAATGCCGATTGGTCAATCGCTGCTGCTATGACACCAAAGGGCGTGCTACAACGCCTAGAATGCAGCTTGCAGCCAAGCATGCCCGCAAACTGACCAGTCACCATATCATTGACTCATCTTTGTTTGGATATATATAATTGAGGCCCGAAAGGTCTTCCAACATCATAAGTAGCACCCTTCACTACAAGGACTTCTCCTAATCATGACGTCAAACACAAGGTACGGTGTTCCTGACATTAAAACAAAGGATGGCCTTTGGTTTGGAAAGGAGCTCCGAGACGAGGTATTCCTCTTCGACAAAGGTTTCCTGAACTTGAATCATGGTATCTCAAGCTATCTCACATCAAAGTCCCATCAATCGTAATATTCCTTTAACATATCTCAGGCTCCTTTGGCACATACCCGCGTCCTGTACAGGATAGGTTCCGCGCCTTTCAAGATGCTTCTGAGGCTCGGCCGGACCAATTCATCGTCTATGACTATCCACGGTATCTAGATGAAGCACGAGAAGCCATGGGCAAGCTTCTCAACACACCCTCTTCCACTCTAGTCTTTGTCCCCAACGCCACGACAGGAGTAAACACCGTCCTGCGTAATTTGAATTTTACCCCAGGCGACCACATTCTTATGTTCAGTACCATTTACGGTGCTTGTGAGAAGACGGTGGCTTACGTTACTGAGACTACACCCGCCCAGTCTGTCAAGGTGGAGTACACCTTTCCCATCGAGGACGACTGGCTCATTGCGGAATACGAAAAGAAAGTCAAAGAGGTCGAGGCTAAGGGTGGGAAAGTCAAGATTGCAATCTTTGATACTGTTGTCAGCATGCCTGGCGTACGTCTACCATTCGAGCGCTTGACAGCCAAGAGTAAGGAGCTGGGTGTGTTGAGCTGTATCGATGGGGCGCACGGTGTCGGACATGTAGAGATTGATCTGGGTACCCTGGATCCTGATTTCTTCGTGAGCAACTGTCACAAGTGAGTTCTTCATGTCTCTCCTTCACGCATACGCTAATGTGAGAAACAAGATGGCTCCATGTACCCCGTGGCTGCGCAATTTTCCACGTCGCACACAGGAACCAAGACATGATCCGCAGCACTCTGCCTACTTCTCATGGCTTCTTGCCTAAGGGCTCAAAACTCGTCTCGCCGTTTCCCAAGCCCTCATTTACTAAACCGGGCGCAGAACAAAACACATCGGAGCAATCTGCATCACTAGGCAACAAATCAGCATTCGTAAACGCTGAGAAACCGGCTTTTATTGCAAACTTCGAGTTCGTGGGGACCATTGATTCAAGTCCATACCTGTGCGTTCCTAAGGCATTGGAGTGGCGAGAGACCCTCGGCGGCGAGGCCGTGATCCGCAAATACTGCCATGCACTTGCGCGCGCGGCTGGCCAGCACGTGGCGTCTGTTCTTGGAACCGAAGTACTCGAGAATAGCACGGGTACTATGGGCCAGTGCTGCTTGTCCAACGTCCGTCTGCCCATCTCGCTCGACAAGGTGTTCCATACCGCGGCGAATAGTGGCGTCGACAAGGAAGACATCGGTATTAAGGTGAGGGATTGGATGAAGAAGCTGAGTAGCGAGGAGTACGACACCTTCATCATGGTGTACTGGTATGCAGGATCCTGGTGGTCACGATTGAGCGCGCAAGTGTACCTCGAGATGGAGGATTTCGAGTGGGCAGCTAAGACGCTCAAGGAGATGTGTGAGAGGGTTGAGAAGGGTGAGTGGGTAGGAATCAAGGGCAAGTTGTAGTGCTGTATGGTGTGAATCTTGCGCTACAGCAGTCACATAGCCGAAGACTAAGCCATGATATTGAGTCATGGCATACCACCAAATGCCTCTTCCTTACTACCTGATCCCCCCACATCATCCATCCATGATTCTATTCCATGAACCCCATCTTACCTCAATATGCCCCAACTCAACCCATCTATTCCAAGTCCTCTAGACTCAATACCGAGGCTTCCCAGCACAAGCACTGAACATCTCACCACAGTCCTTGCACTGCCCATCATGTTAGCCAAACCCAACGTCCCAGTCCTATCGCTTTGATCAAACCCAACCCGCATCGCCAAACATCTCCATAACGAAGATACAGAGCAGAAACGTACCTCATTCCCCTCATGTCGAAACAAATGACACACATGCTCCGCACACGTCTTCTTGCAACCCTCCTGACCCGACGTATGTCCGTTCTACAACCCCACCTTCATTAGCCTTTCTTCTTCTTTTTCTCTTCTAGACGGAGGGTTGAGGTATCACTATCTCACCTCTACACAAAAGTTGAAGAGCTGGACACAAACATCGCAGTTGGCACCACGCTGCTCGATCGCAGTCACAGCGATGATGGAGGCGAGAAGGAAGGTAAGGAAGGTGGGGAGATGCATGCTTCGTAGAATGTATATCGGGTAAGGTATCCACGAAGAAAATAATCGAGTGTAGAATATAATAAGATACCCAGTCCGGTCACCAGATTGGGCGAAGAAAGCAAAAAGGTCTTCATGTCGTAGAGGCGAACGCAGCGGTGGGCAGCGACCGCTGCCTGTTTACCTTGCCTCCACGTGAGTCCCGACGCCGGTCTCGCGCTAAGCAGAGCTCATCGAGTGAGTGAAGCCCGTTCGTTCACGCCGAGGGCGCGCAAACGAGCAGATAGCGTGGCGCATGACAGTTCTAGTTCGTCTGTGTGACATCCGCATTCACTTTTCTTCCCCCACCACTACCGACTTACCCCGCTATATGGTCGGAGTTGCAGGTGTGGCTTCGACTCGTGCGCATTGTAGTACGAAGGTAGTGCGGGGGAAAAGGTGTCTTCGAAGATATTGAGTGTAGTAAGTGCCTGGGCGAGACGGATCAGGGTAGTCGTAGTTGGGTCTACGGTTACTCCAGCGTCCGAGTAAGATGAGCGGAGAGAAACATGGTATAGGTCGATCGGATCCCCGAGACACAACCCCTTGCAATCTCCACAAAGAGGCAAAAAAAAGGGCGCACGAGCGCGTAATTCGCGGCTTGTTGTGTGTGATGCGAGGGACGAAAACGCACTGGCCAAGCGCTCGCAGTGTAGGCCCTTGCTTTGGCAGACCAAGCGGATTTGAAGTTACACAAAGGAAAAAAATTCGAGTGAGAAAAAGGGGGGAACAATTGATCAAATACATTGAATTGTTTAAAATGTTTTGAAGATATCTCTCTCTTTCTTATATAATGTTTTCTTTTTTATATTTTGGGGGGAGGGGGGAACTCTCATCGCCAGGATGGGGGGAGGATACGGAGAAAAGGAAAAATGGAAAGGAGGAGGAGTAAGGAGGAGTAGAGTGATTAGTAGGGATGAGAGAGATAAACGACCCGCTACACCACACACACGCCCTAACCAAAATTATGTACAAATATGTATAAAGTGGAAGGGGTATCCAAGCGAACGTAATCTTCATAGTAGCTTAAACCCTTTTTTTATTCCTGGTGGATAAAAACCTTTGGGTTTAAACATGAAAAAATATAACGAAATTTTCAATTTAGGGAAAGGTTGAGGGGGTTTGTGGAGGAAGAGAGAGATGAGTAGGTTGGATTAAATGGTACGGACACCACGAGCCAACTCAGCTCTTACACGCCTCCTGTATTGGTCGCGGTATTGGATTCGGCCGTATGTTCCGAAGCCGACAGCGAGGAAAAAGAAGAAGGCCCAGACTGAAGTGACGACGAGGCCGATGGGGAAGAAGGCCAAGGCGGTTCCGGGAACGACGAATGGCGCAGCAGAGGCGACGGCGGCAGATGCGGATGCGGCCGCTTGAGGATCGGCGTTGGTAGGGGCATTGCCGGCGCGAGAAAAGATACCGTTGACGAATGACGCTTCTTGAGATGAAAGCGTAGTCTCGACGTCCCGGCCAGTGACAGGGTTCCTGGCAGCGAGATCAATCTGTGGAACGAGAAGAGGCTGCAGCGATTCTCTGTGGTATGGTTAGAAGACATGTCATGACACCAAAGCGTTATCACTTACTGGGTCATGGCTGAGCCCATGAGATTCTCGTTGATCCTTCCTACGTACATGAGGACCTTCAACTGTGTCATGCCGTTGATGTCCTGTCTCTCAACCAGCTTGCCTTCACTGATTGATGCGACAACCTCTCGCTTCGCAAAGTTGCCTTGCATGTTCTGTACGGTTGCGCCAAGGTAGGATAGCGTCATGCTCACGTCGGCGGCAGTGACGCCAACCCATGGATCAATAGGAGCGGAGACATTATACATTCGGAGTTCGGCCTGGAAGACACCAGTCGTGTTGTCGAGGAACGGTAGGTTGTAGCAGACGGCGATTCCACTTGGGTTTGATGCTTGGCCGTTGAGATTGCTTAGGGTCCTCATGCACGCCGTCCTTGTCTGCTCCTCCCATTGAGCCAGGTTCACATTCGATGCGTCACCAGTCGATGGTGTTAATGAGGCCAGCGGCGCAGTGTCGGCAGGGTTTGCGTCTTGTCGTCGAGTAAGGGTGGCCATGCGCCCTGCGTCCCGTCGAAGTACTTCCTCCATATCCAGACCCGGCTGAAGAAGAGCGTTCACCTGACGACCCTTGAAAGCAGTTGCGTGTCCAGCAGCAAGCAGAGTGCCAACTAGGGCGCGTGTGAAGAACATAATGGAGATGTATTAGTCGACGGTGAGTATTAAAGTCGGTAGTGTCAATATGGCCGGCTGCCCAGCAGCGTTGGTGCTGAAAAAAAAAGAGTGGAAGTGAAGAGAAGAACGAGAGCGCAAAAGTTTCTCACCGAGCAAAGGAAACGGGCATCGGTAGTGTCATTAGCAATCAGATTAGAAGAAGCGGAAGGGCAAAGCGGCAGTCACAGCATGAAGAAACGCGGTGCGGAAAACGCATGCGCGTGTGGATCGGGTGGGCGTGGTGTTAGTAATGGCGTGACTAGTTCGGGCGCCAGACTCGCAAAGCAACACTGAGCCCTGCTGAAGCTCGCATAAGGGAGTTGAGACGACATGTGCTTGAAGCTGTGACGGGTGGCACCAAGATTTCCATGCAAGGAAGCGACGGCAACTGGGAACGAGCCGGAATTAGCATTATGGGGCCCAATCTGGGGCCGGCCAACAGGGCATGAGCTCGGAGGTCGAGCAGTTTGCGGGTGGGGATATAGGAAGCATGATGATACTGGACTCCTTGAGACAATTGGTGTTGAGGTCTGGAGCTGGGCAACGGCGCTCAAACTAGGGGCGCTTCAGAATTGCACTAGACGCTCACGTGATTCCGCTCTCCGCACCAATGAGCGTCCCCCATGCCACCTCTCCCGGGCCTGTGGTTTCAGCTGGGGGCCGCTGAAGAGGGTCCTGAGCCGACCTCAGGCATCTTTTGAGCCTCAGCAGGGCTTTGTGCACCCCCCTGGCCGTCATCTCGAAGCTTGTACGAGCCCAAACTTGACACGGGGGGAACGCCCGCTGTCAATGTGGGCCGTCAGTGACGCTCGCAGGCGTATCGCCAGGGCGTATGTATGAGAGTGCAAGAGTGTAGTGTATACGCTCGCTCGCGCGCTCACCACCAACGGTCCGTCTCCACTGCCAGCCACCAGCCACCAGCCATGGGTGCAGGGTGAGCTGTCGAGGGACGTCATGCCGAAGCCACACCGGAGATACATTGTTCCCTGCCGGCCATCGCCCAGAAGTACCGGTGAGCCGCGTGACTCGGAAGCTTGTGTCGTCTGCACCCATTCTTTCGTGTGCCACACACATCCACCACACCAGCAACGTGTCGGCTTAGATCCCCACAGCGACGGCACTGCCCTTGCATCCCGTCTGCCGTCCGTCTGTGTCTGTGTCGTGCACAAGCTCCTACATAAATTGTGCCCGCAATCGACATGGCCAGCACCCAGGCACCCGGCCGGCAGCCTCTGCTGGCTTCGGAACGGATCGCATACATGTATCTACTTACATGTCAAGATGCCGGGTGATCTGGCACCATACGGCAACATCTGCGCGCGAACGTATGCATATCCAATGCCTTTTGTCCATGAAGGCGACTCTGAGGCGGCCACGTTCGCCTGCATACTACTAACCCGCATGGGTTGCGCTCGTGCCCAGCCTGCAGTCGCCCAACACATACACCCACCGAAGAAGGCCATATATTGTCGCCCTCCACTAATACGTTAGGAAACACGCGCTGCTTGTCTGCCAGCACATCAGAAGTCTCTAGCCCGACGCTGAGGGTAGCCTTACTGTGCCCTATCCGTGTCCGACCAGACTGACGCTGCCCGAAGGCTGCCGCTGTACTTCTTCCGTGGACAAGGGCTCCTGGTCCCGAACTTCTCTTCAGTCCAGTCTCTCGCATTCCTCACTCTCTCGTGCTGCTTCTTGCTATTTGCTTTTGATTCTGCCTTCTTTTGCAGTCTCGACACGTTTGACCTGACCCTCGCTGTAAACCCCCCGGCTATATCCACATCCACCCACTCTGCTATAGCCCACCACTTGGCTCCCCGTCACTTGCCCAACTCCGTCATATCCAAACACTGCAGCCATGCAGCACGCTTCAAACTCTCCATGGCGCACGCCTGCGATGGAGTACCCCAAGCCCCAGCATGGTCTGCAGCATACCATATCCATGGTCAACCTCCAAAATGACCAGTCATGGTACAACAGTCGCGATGCTTCGTCTCCAGCGACATCGTCTGTTTCATCTTGCACTAGTCGGAGCACCACACCCACAAAAATGAACAACAACCCATGGTCCAATGTGATGACCAGCCCGGCTTCTACGTACTCGAATAAATCTACAGATTCCTCGTCACCCAAAAGCAGCCCAGACCGCACTCCCCAGTACAGTCGTTCCACAACGCCTCTCGCCCCCCAACCAATACGAATCATAAATGCGGTAGCTGGATTTGCCCCGTTGTCTCCGCCTCCATCGGCAAACGGAGAATCATTCAGAAACGGCGATTACCCCGGCTCGCCTAATCCATATCGCCAGCCTCTCCCTCCACCTCCCCCGCTAGTGCCCTTGGTAAATGGGTTTATCAACACATCTATCCTGTCGTCTCAGGGCCAGTCATTGTCTGGATGGTTTTACGAGCTTGTCCGAAAGCAAGGCTGGGATGCTGGTCTGGTAAAGAAGATTTGGCAGTGGACCCTGTCAAACCCCAGGCTTGCGATACTTTTGTATGTGTGCGACGACGTGGCATCGTGGCGACAGGCTTCCTTCTTCGACCTGAGAGATGAAAGCTTGCCATTCCCCGAGGAGCGCCTCCAAGGTATCGTAGCAAACGCACACAAAGTCGTCGAGGAGCAATGGCGCGCTACATCCAAAGAACTACCATTGAACGGAGGTCACGTGGACTTCACTACCAGGGAAACGCTTCCATTGCAGCACCTGAGTCTTCTCCGATCATCGCGCAACTCTGAAAAGAGTGTCGACCGCATTCGGATGCTCGGCAACGACGACCGTGTTTTGGTTCGAAAGCGGTTTGTTACCGCTCGTCCAGCTCAGAAAGTCGCACTACTGGAGCAGATCCTCCGTTTCAGACAGTTTGAACACAAGAACATTGCCAAGCTGCTTTGTTCCTATGCCCAGCCAAACCATGTGGGTATCTTGACAGAAAAGGCACAGTGCAGTCTGGACGACTTCCTAGCGCTGCCTGGCAGCGACCCCGGTCGTTCCAAGTTGCTTGTGGACTGGATGCAGGATCTATCGTCCGCACTTGAATATCTGCACTCGCAGTCCATCTGCCATCGGAACATCCGACCGCGCAAAATCTTGATTGATGGAGCGCGTGTCTTTTTTGCGCCTTTCGACATTGGCCAGAGCGTTGACGCGTTCAGTCCAACAATGGCCGAGACACTACGAATTGACCAGCTGAACACAATCATGCAGGACCAGTCGTATGTTTATGCCGCACCAGAAGCCATCCACACACACTCGCGTGGAAAGAGGATGGCAGACGTCTTCTCACTCGGATGCGTGTTTCTGTCGATGATGACCGTAGCGCACGGTCAATCACTGTCGGGCTTCGCACAGCACAGAGCAGCTTCAACGCAAGACACGTCTTTCCACGCACATCTTGACCGAGTAGCAAGCTGGCGGAACCGGTTACACGCAACCACTACTTCGAGTCTCCGAACGGGACTCATTGGATCAGGTAGAAAGCAGAGGCAACTCAAAGCAGAAGCAGAGTGGCTCAGCATCATTGAGAAGATGATCCTGCCCCGACCAAAAGAGCGAATCAAAATGAGCTATGTTCTCGCCAGTCTAAACAGCGGCAAAGTCACAGGCGGCCGCCGCCGAAGCTTAGATGGCGGTGGCTTCAGCGGCCAAACTGCTGCCTCCCTCGGTCTCAACAACGGCACCTCAACCGCCACTCTCGTCGACATCTCCGAAAACACGGTTCCTGCGTCTGCTGCACCTGCGCCCCGCAAGCCCGAACTCAGCGTTTTCGATGGCTACTTCCAAACGCAGACTCGTCGCATTGAACCCGCTGGGGGATGGTAGAAAAAAATAACTCCCTATTCTAGTGAGATATCATCCCAGAGAAAGAAAGAAGAAGGGAGATTGTCAAACATGTTACACCGCCAAGATGATACTTGGCGGAAACATGTATCGACAATGTTCTGTCATCTAAAACTTTAACGGTTTTTTCTTTGCGGGAGGGTGAGGCGGACAGGTCTCCTAAGAAGTTTTGTTTTTTGGGGGTTCGGATGACAAACGTTCCGAGGTGTGGGTTTGCGGTTGAAACACGACAGGTCTTCTTCTTCTTTTTTGGCAGCCAAAACGTCGACGTTTGCGTAAGAAGACGAAGAGGAAGAGGAATGGAAGGAACTATTTTTTGTTGTGCCAACGGCGAATAACTTGAGCACCTGGAAATGAATCTTTTGCGACGATCGCCTTTTTTTTATATTTGTCTTTGTCGAAGAACTTTTGGAGGAAGAGTTTTTTTTTGGTCGGCTTCAAGTACCCAGCGTATTTTGCGACTTACTACGCGTATATATCTTTTTTCTTCTTCATATTCTTCCCCATCACTTTGTTTATTTTTCTTTCACGATTACATGGTCAATATATCAGTCGGACATTTGATACCCACCTTGCTTCCTTTGTCATTTCGGCTGTTTTTTCTATCTTTCTTTCTTACGACTCTTTTATCATAGTTTTGTTTTTTGAGCCAGCCCGTCGATTGAGATAGTTGCTGCAATTCTTGTTTTTTTCTCGTCATGTTCATAGAAAGCACTGAATTGAAGCCTTTTCACTCTACTACATATCGCGAACAAAGTAATCAAGATGGTATCACAGGCAAAACACTAGACCCAGAATAAAGCACATACACACACACACACACACACATATTATGGCAGCATGAGAATAGGTTCTATGAATGAGTTTTGTGTGCTGCAGCAACACGAGGGCGCGGTCTCCCACAAACAGGGAACTCCCACCACCCAACATGTCCAGTCAACACTAAATCACCAAGACCTATATCCAAATCTTGTCCAGTGTAGCTCAATGTCTAGTAGGCTCCCTAACCCGCATGCTCGACAATCTCACTGACAAGTTTGCCATCCTGAACATAGCTTCGGATCTGTTCTGGCAGTGGGTTTTCTACATAGTCGTCTTCGGTTGGCAGGTTGATGTTGACGCTGCTGCACTTGCTGGTAAAGACTTCGGTCGCTAAGGAGTCCTTGGAGAGGTATATGGTGGCGCCGTCAACCTGGTCAAGCAGAATCGTAGGCAGGGTTCCGATGACCTGGAGGGCAAAGTTGGGGCACTTGATCACGTCGACTGAGCTGACCATGGAGTCGATGATGAGAGATGTGCGTGACGAGTTGTCGAGGGAGAGGGCATTGGCCTTGCCGTTGATGCGGATAGTTGTGTTCTTGCAGCGGGAAATGAGAATGGAATGGTTGATCTCGGCATCGATTTCAATCATTTCACTCGGCGAGTCAAAGTTGTCCTGGCAAAATGTTAGCATTCGGACCAGGTGTTACGTGAGCAAAACATACTATTATCCACTTGTTTCCATCTAGCTCCTTCTTGGGAGGCTTCTTTGTCCGCATGCTTTCCGGCTTCTTCGCCTTGGGTGGTGCAGGGCTCTTACTCCTGCCCAGACTGCCGGTACTATCGCTACGTGTAGGGACTGGCGCGGTTGCTCGTAATGACGGGTTCTTATGTGTCATTTGGCTCGGGTCGACCTTGCGAAGTCCCTTTGTTACGTCTGAGCCCTTGTTGAGCTCACCAAAAACAGCATTCATATCAGTTGCAGCCTTCTTAGCTGCGGGCGCAGCACCAGGTGGTGGTGGTGGACCTGGTGGTGGGGGAGGTGGTGGGACGCCTCCTGCTGGAGGAGCAGGTAGGCTGGATCCACCAGAGATTTGCTTTGCAGCTTCCTTGGCGTCGATGCCATTACTGTTCCAGGCTACGCCGGTGGTGTGGTGCTTCTTTGCGTATTCGGCGAGGGCCTTGAATAGCTTGTAGTAAGCTTGAACCCACTTGATATGGACTTCACCCTCGGGTCTGCATATGTCAGCTACATGCCAAACCAAGATTAGGGGGAAAGCCGCACTTGTCACGATACTCCTTAAGTACCTTGTTGCCGTACATCTGAGCTCCGCCAACCAGCTCGTTGATGTGCTCATGGGGCTTCATGCCTCCGCCCTGGCCAATGGTGACCCAACCAAGGGATCCCACACCGTCGGCAACCATGGACAACGGGTCCTTGAGAGTGGGATCTCGATTGCTCTGTCTGAACTCGTCCGTCTTCTCCATGTTTGCCTGGAGATCCTTTAGAAGCTCCATGAGGGTGCGGTCGTCGGGCTTCTTGGCCTTGTTGGCGATGAAGAGGAACTGACGCTCGGCAGCGAAAGCACCCTCGACTGCCTTGGACTGGCCCTCGATAACAGTGCCCAACTTTCCACTCAACTCCAGCCAGTTCTTGAGCTCCGAGTTGACCAGCTCGTCGAAGGCCTCAATTGCTGGGGGCAGCGCTGCCTCAGCCACTAGCTTGGGGGTGCTCGCATTGATATTTGATTGTGTCGCGCCGGGAGCGGCACTCGTCGAGGCTCCATTGAAGCTGCCAGGTCCATCGCTGCCGGCTGGGAGGGCTGAACTGGCAATGTCTTCGAGACGTGAGGTAGCGGCTTCAAGCCTAAGGATCATGGAAGTCAGTACAATGTCTGCTTCGATACGAATCTGTCCAGGACGGCCCAGGACGTGTGACTGATTACGGCCATCGGCCATTTTCTGAAGTGGTTGTAGGGCAGGGCGGGGAGGGTTTGGCTGGTGGGTATGGTATGATGGGAGGGGCAGCGCTGTGTAGACATGGAGCTACGGGGGCAAGGGAAGAAACTTTGGCAGCAACTCACCGCTTGATCAGCGTCGTCAGATTATTCATGTTGTTAGCCATGCGGGGAAGGTGCGGTGGTGCGTTTGTATGGCAGGCAGGTACGTTTGCTTGGGCTAGCTTTAGGCTCGGGGAAGGAGGGCAGGTCACGGCGCCCTGCAGCTCGGGGAACGCTTCGAGCGTGTGGAAGACGACGATTGGCTATGGGGAGATGGCAGTCGAGCCTGGATCCTGGTGAGCAGAGCTACTGAGCAAAAGATTACAAGATGGCGCAATTGAAGATCCAAGGTCGACCTGTCCAGGGCGCATGGGCGCATGGCCACGGCTGCCCACGTTGCGCTAGCCGTCTGCAGTCAAGCGTAGTCGGGCGGCCGACTGCACGTCAGTGGTCGGTCGTCTACTGACTACTGACTACTTACATCTCTCTTATACTTATTACTTACACATCAGCTTGGCCGACTTCGTCGCCTTCAATATGGCTGACCACGGCAGTAATATAGACTTTTGCACCCTGGGCATGTTCATCATCGGTATGCTCTGAATACTCGATGCGGACTCGGCAGTACACTAAACGGCCCAAGATGAGATTGAATTCCCCCCACCAAAACCCCCGGTCAAGGACATTGTCGGAGGAGCAGGAACATACTCCGCACTAGGCGCACGCATCTTCTCTCCCCCGCCCCAGTCACGAAGCGTGGGCTGGATTGTAGATTGCGGATCAGACTTTCCTCACCAACTACGCGACTATATTGCGCAGTGGGACACTGGGGTGCTAATGCGGGAAACGCCTGACCGGCTAACTACACGTGGATGGAATGGCTATGTGGGTGGTAACGAGCACCGAGGTGCGTGCAACCCACGTCAGTGTATTTACAATCTTGACCAACATGTGCAGCTTTCCGATACCTGACACCCAAGCTGCGTCTAGACCATCAGGCGCTCCAAGGTACATCATTACTCTGGTCCAAGTCTTTCCACTTGATCTGTTCACCCTTACGCTGCATTGACCTGGTGGAAAACATCCTCGCATTACGCAAGCAACAAGACAAGTCGGCTGAGGCGGGTCGGCCAATCTTCATCTGGGAGCCTGTGCCTGATCTATGTATAACCGACGAGTTCGATAACTGTCTAAAAGCACTCAAGTACATCGACATCATTAGCCCTAATCATGGTGAGCTTGGCGGCTTCTTTGGCAAAAACACAGATGGCCTAGATCAAGTCGACTACCGAGCAATTGAAGAGTTGACTAGCCAGTGGTTGGATAGTGGCATTGGGCCAGACGGAAAAGGAGCGACTGTGGTGCGATGTGGAAAAGACGGCTGCTTGGTGGCACGCAAAGGGCAAGGCAAATGGATGCCGGCATACCACCAGTCGGCGGACAAGGTCGCTGACCCCACGGGCGGAGGCAACAGCTTCCTAGGTGGCCTTGCGGTTGGCGTGCTGCGCAGCGGATCTAGTTCAGTCATGGAGAATGTGGAGAATGGTGCAGTGTGGGGGTCAATATCAGCCAGCTTTGCCATTGAACAAGTCGGCATGCCTGTGCTCTCTCACTCGGCCCAGGGGGAGACGTGGAACGGGGTTTGTGTCGAAGATAGGCTTTCAGATTTCAAGCAGCGGTTGGCTAGTTATGTACAGCCATAGCCTTTGTTGCTGCAACGCCCCCATTTCTCCCAATTCCTGATCCGCCCGCTAATTTCCAAACGTCTTCTCGATCAAGCTCTGGTCCTGTTTCCGCTCGTGCTCTCTGATCTGCTTGCTCCAGCTGTGCAATGGTTAGCGGTGGGCGTGCTGCGTGGGGTGGAGGACGCGAGGCGTACTATCGGCTGGGGAAGAACCTGTGGCGTTCGGGCATCTTGTCGCGGTATTCACGGTTTGCGCTGAGCATCCAAGCCATGCCGACAATGCTGCCAAGTGCGAGGCCTACAACGGCCGTGTTGGCTTTCCAGTTTGCGGGTTGGGCGTACCAGCCACCAGCCGGCGACCAGACGTGCTTAGGGTATCTGCTCAATGCTTAGCGTCGGGGCAGCATTCAATGGCGCCGTCTGATATCGTACGGGATCTTTCCTCCGCCGCCCATTGTGGTTGTGGATGTGCGGGACTTCGTGTGGTTGCTGGAGTCGGAGTTGGCATGAGGTCGCTGTCGCATGCATAGGGCTAGCACGGGCCTCGTGTACGCGGGCTTGGCGGAAATTCTTTGGCATCGCCATCATCGTCCGACAAGAAGACGACACGAGCGACCAATTGCTGCTGCTGCCGACTCCGCCTTGCTGCCAACCTCTGTCCGCCGACTCTGCGCTGTGTCCCCATGAAGCGCATACCCATATCAAGATGTGCCTCGCAATTGCTGGCCCAACCAATCCCCCGCCGGCCCTCGTGCCCATATGCCGCGGCGAAGAATGCTCAAAGAGGCATTGCACCACATAGCCACCGCACACACGTCCGCTTCCAAACCACCATTGCCATACCACACGATGGCGACCTGGAAATCGAAATAACAGCAAATTCCCCTGCTTCTTCAGCATCAAAGTCGCGGCCCGCAGGCTCGCAGCCTCTCCCACTTGAGAGCCTTCCCTCCCCACACCCACATGCCGCCGAGCACTCGATAAAACTCCACGCCCTCCGAAGTCGACTATCACTACCCCCCCGCTTTCCCCTCCAGGCTCTCGCACGAACCCTTGTACATCCTTCAGCAGACCCTAATCCTGCCTTCAACAATGCCTCACTGTCGATACTCGGACGCCACTTGCTTGGTTACTACACTTCCGAGTGGATTCTATGCAACTACCCACGGCTTCCAATGGCTGTTGTTTTTGCTGCAGTCGAAGCATACATTGGCCCTAAGGCACTAGCAACCGTTGCACGTGAATGGGGCATTGAAGCCGCAGCTGAGCCCGGTGGTGAGGTGGACCCTGGTTTGCTACAGTTCAAGCGGATACGATCGGGCGACGATATCCCAGCTGCTCTGAGGCGGCAAGCACCTTGGAGCTGGAACGTCACCACAACACACAAAATTATGAAGACGGATGAATTTGGCTCAGACAGTGCTGCACCCAGCCCACATTCCCTGCAGAACACAGGGGTGCCCATGGAAGACGCAGCGCAGTCATTTGTCCGAGCCCTCTTCGGCGCACTACACCAACACCTCGGCACGCCTCTTGTTAAGCGCTTTTTCCGCGACCATTTCCTCAGCAGGCATCTTGACATTAGCACACTATTCGATTTCCGTACACCCACCCGAGATCTCTCAACGCTGTGCGCACGAGAGGGCTTTGAGCCACCAATTGCCCGACTCATTTCCGAGACTGGTCGTCTAAGTAGGCACCCGGTGTTTGTTGTAGGTGTATACAGTGGCAAGGACAAGCTGGGTGA
The DNA here is from genome assembly GCF_000338995.1 of Bipolaris sorokiniana ND90Pr. Lineage (NCBI taxonomy): Eukaryota > Fungi > Ascomycota > Dothideomycetes > Pleosporales > Pleosporaceae > Bipolaris > Bipolaris sorokiniana. The sequence goes on along the minus strand of NW_006911904.1, from coordinate 237,927 downwards.
GGGAGCAGGCAGCTCATTGAACGAGGCAAGGACAAGAGCAGCGGCAGCAGCATTGAAGGGGTGGTATATGTACAAACCCGTGGAGGTGACAGTGCCGAGCAGTACAGAGGGCGAACTCGACACCAGCAAATGGCGACCAAACTACGTCGACTGCGGTGAGGTTATTGTGTGAGATTTCAGGCCACGGTCTACGCTCTTTGGAGTTGAAGGGAAATATTTTGCTTTGGATATGCATTGCATCGCTGGACGGGTATACTCCTCGCTTTTCACGAATTTTGGTCGGTTGGGGGTGGGGTGGTGGAGGAGGAGGAGCTGGGGGAAAAAGGATCCAGAGATAAACTCTGCTGTAGCAAGTTTGACGATGAGATGGATTGATCCGACCCACGATACGTCAATAGGGAGACGAGACGTCTGCGCTCAGGAGCAGCGCCCATGTATCATATGTGACATCATGAGGACACTACAACGAGCCGCAATGTGTAACAATATAAAAGATGAATGCTGTATCGTTGTCTGCGTTACTACCGATATCTGTCTGACTTGAACGATCGTGTATCGAAATTTTATCTCGAGCGTTTCAGCTCACACAGATTAAGTTCTAACTACACCCTTCGACCACAGCCACACATGCAAAGATTCCCCCGCCATTTGTGTCCAGAAAACAAAGTTATCATTTGTATTTACATTATTTCTAACTTAATCCCTATGTTCACCACCACACGAAACTCTTCTCTAATCAAGCCCATACTATGTTGCGATTAACACGCTTAAACATCCGCCTCCGGCATCCCATGCTCGCGCGCATAATCCTTGATCGCATCGAAATTCCGACATACATGGTTAGTATTGTAGTCGGGCCAGTGTCCCTCGAGCCCTTCTTTGGGATGAAACGTGAAGACGTTGACGTCGGAGAGGCACATGAGGTTTACGCGGAGGACTTCTATGCAGTGATCTGAATTTTCGTATTAGCCCCCTTGTCCCATAGGGTAAATTCATCAAGGAGAAAAGAAGGGGGTTACGTACCCAAATGCCCACGGACTTTGGCCGCCTCGTCGTTAGTATCGCTCCAGGAGACTTTTGTGTAGTGCTCGGGGTATGTCGCCATGCGCAGTAGATTCAGGCAGTGGAGTTGGTGGAAGACTTCTAGACCGACGCGGTACCCTGTTTCGCCGGTTTTGGGGTCGGTGACTTGGGCGGCGTCGGTGGGCTTGTTGAGTCTGGGGAAGTCGGATTTTGAGACCATTTGGTCGGGGACTAGTTGTGGATGTTAGATGAGATTGGATTAGGGGGGGGTTGATTTGGGGATAGGGGAGGGACTTACCGAATGCAATGTCCATCCATGCGTCGTCAACGTCGTCGGTTGTGCCGACGTATTTTGAGGAGTTGAGGGGGGAGGCAAAGGAGAATTGGGTGTGGGTGTATTCGACTTGATGCATTAACGGGGCTTGGGAGGCATGTTAGCTACTTTGATATTTGACTGAGTATTTGGGAAATTTGGATGTTGCCATACAGAAAATACCGAACTGGTCCATGAGTTGGGCGGCTGTGTTGCCGGAGGGATCCCGTTGCGACATGACAGTGCATACCATGGAGAGCATGGATATGACGAAGATGAAGAGGTTGAAAAGTGTGAGCCACACAAAGTTTTGGCGCCGTTGTGATTTCTCATCGCGGAGAGACTCCGAGGATATGAGGGTTGCGTTCTCAGAGTCGGCATCTTGCGAGTGGGTGTCTGCATATTTTTCCATGGTGAATAGAGTTTGAAGTAGATGGTGAAAGTAACGAATCAGACAGGATTAACAAAAATGCCAAAAAAAAAAACAATAATAATTAGTCGACCTGCGATAGAAGGGAACTATCTGCTCAGCAGTGTGACAAAGGACAGAATCAAGTTTACTGTGTGCTGGCAAAAAGAAAGGGAGTTGGCGGGACTCTACTTTACACAGCCATTCTCAGCCACGAATCCTCCCAATACTCAATGTATCACTAGTCTGATCTGTAAAACGCGGAGGACATGGAACAACTCCGTCGTCTCGCTCAGCCTATTGGTCCTCGACAGCCTACCAGACGCCGTCTTCTGGAACGGGCAACAATAGCCTTGCACGCCGCATCGAGGGCATTGTCAAACCGTAGGCTAAGCTTTTGGGCGCATGGTAAAACAGCAATCAAGCTTTTTCCAAGCATTGTGAGACAAGCAAAGCGGAGGCGTCTCAGCCACTTGGTTGGCTGAGCCGTGTCTCGGTGTTCCATACAGTCGCTTAGCCAAGAGTGAATGTTCATAACCACACCAGCGTTTCAGACTTGGCGCCGCTAGGCAAAACATGTGCTTGCCCGTTCGACTTTGACACGCACTTGGAACAACTGCAGTGCTGGTATTCCCGCGTGGCCTACAACCTTACTACAGCCATCACCACTACACAGCCATACCCTAGGAATCCCGTGGGGGCTAAATGCCGCGGAGCGTCGCACGCGTTGCCGCTGTTAGATTGACAGAAGCGACATGGCATAAGTCCGGGCTCCACACCGTTAGCCATAGAACCTGTCACGCCGACGTATCGAAACGTCCATGATTGGCTCGCAAGGCTGGAGGGTTGGAAGTAGGCTAGATCGTACTGTCAACCTAGCACGAAATCGGTTCCAATCGCCTGGTGTGCTTGGTATGGCATCGAAGCATTGGCAATGCTTGATCCACTGTCAGTGGCGTCAGTGGTGGACAGGATAACCTGTCATGAGTCGTCATGTTTGACTACCCGCTATCTGACCTGCACGCTACTATGTCATTTTGATGAACTGTAGATTGGCGGAGCCACCGCCGGCTGGTCCGCTTCTGTCCGTCAAGCAATGCAGGGCTGTCTCATGGGCGGGACCCGCACACGTACGTCTGTCAAAGCCTGTCTATCCCGCAAAGTCATCGTGGGCCTTCTTGTATAAAACCATCTCCGCCTTGCGGAAGAAAAAGAGCATCAACGTTGAACGTGCTCATTCCTTCTCATCACTTGCTCCATTTCGACGCCTTCTCTTCGTCTCTGCAGGCAGATCCTCTCATTCAACTTCTCTTCCAAACACAGTCAGACACAGACAACTTTCTATTCTTTTCAACATGAGATTCTCCACCATCACTCTTTTGGCCCTTGGTGCCACTGCCTCAGCTTACGTTGTACCGAACCGACAAGTCGTTGATAATGCCGTCAAGGCACGCATGCCAGTATGTGGTAGTGATCCTTTGTGCAGTGCAACACTGACTAACAATTCCACAGGAAGATGAAGCCGTTCAAGCACGCAACCTCGTAGCTGCTCTCTCAGCTCGTGGCCTTGAAGCCCGCCACCACCAGGGTAACAAGGGCAAGGGCAAGAAGAACAACGCCCGTCAAGAATATGCCCAAGTTGAGACCCGCAACCCTGAGCCCCATCACCAGGGCGGCAAGGGCAAAGGCAAGGGCAAGAACAACGCCCGTGATGTAGACTCTGAGCTTGAGGACATCGTAGCCCGCGATCCCCACCACCAGGGGGGCAAGGGTAAGGGCAAGAAGAACGCCCGTCAAGAATACGCTCAGATCGAGACCCGCGACCCCGAGCCTCACCACCAAGGCAACAAGGGCAAGGGCAAAGGCAAGAACAACGCCCGCGACGTCGAGTCCGAGCTCGAAGACATCGTAGCCCGCGATCCCCATCACCAGGGGGGCAAAGGAAAGGGAAAGAAGAACGGCCGTGACGTTGAGTCCGAGGATGAAGACCACGAAGATCTCGAAACCCGCTCCCCTTTTCCCCATCACCAGGGGGGTAAAGGAAAGGGAAAGAAGAACGGCCGCGACGTCGAGTCCGAGCTCGAGGATGTCGTAGCACGCGATCCCCACCACCAAGGCAACAAGGGCAAGGGCAAAGGCAAGAATAACGCCCGCAACGTCGAGTCCGAGGATGAAGACCACGAAGACCTCGAAACCCGCTCCCCTTCTCCCCACCACCAGGGGGGCAAGGGAAAGGGAAAGAAGAACGGCCGTGACGTCGAGTCCGAACTCGAGGATATCGTAGCCCGCGATCCCCACCACCAGGGAGGCAAGGGAAAGGGAAACGGCAAGGGTAAAGCCGCCGGCGCTGCCTAAGCCGTTCTAGTCTCGCCATCTGATTGGGGGGGTGTGCAAGAATCCACCCCCCTGGAGACCGGATCTCCCCCCCTTTTCCTCCTCCTCTTTTTTTTGTATACAGAAACAGCGGACACATACACTTGACAATCCTGGGGCTTCTTACTCTAATCGAGATGATGGATTCAGCCGATTGATTGGATAGTCCTTTTGACTTGTGGTTTTTTTGGGGGGGGGTTTTTATAGGATAGTTTCATTTTTGTTTTTTGCGAAGATTGAATGCGCATGGAGAAAGGGTTAATATTTTTATAGAAGAGAAACCGAGCTGTTGATCGATAGTTTTTGTTTGCATTGGACTTTGGTGATGTCTGTGATTATGTGAATGCTTAGTTTTAGCGATTGGGGATGGAAGGAGTGGAGTTGAGGGGTTGGTTTGGAGGAAATCTTTTGAGGGGTTAAGTAGGAGGATATACATGGGGGGGTTGGCTAAAGAGTCAAAGGTTGGGTGTTTGCTATAGTGGTCATTAGTTGTATCACTACAGATTAAGACGTCTACTGTAATCATCTCCTCATTCACACAAATACTTCAAGCTTCTCAAAAAACAAATCTTCGTTAATCGTTAAATCAGCTTTTCATAGATCCATGTCTGGCATTTGCATATCATCGCCTGGTTCCATCAGGTTCATAAGATATATGGACCCAGAAAACCAATCCTGCATCGAGTTGTGATTCCCGCCCGATGGACCAAAGCCAAGACCCATTTGACCTTGATTGAAATTATTTCCCATTTGTTGATCCTGCGGGAAAGCTTGCATGCCACCGGGACCAGCAGGATTCATGCTGTATTCATTTGCCGACCATGCTGTAGCAGGAAGTAGACCGAGTGCATTAAGATACGGGTCAAACTGAGACATGGCGTTGAGGTCTAGCTGTGCGCCGTTTGCTGTGTAGTAATTCTGATGGTTTTGCGCGGCGGTGCGCGATCTCAAAGCAGCGTCCTGTGCCTTGGCCGTCACGTAGAGTCTTGCCACTCGCAAGAAGAGATGACACATTCTATAGAGCTTCTCTGCGCCTTCAGAGATTGTACGACAAGATTCGAGACTCGTGACAAACTCCGAGAGAGATTGGAGGTCGGCGCTAACGTCGGATGTATCCGCCTTCTGAATGGCGTTGCAAAAAATGACAATAAACCTATATTGATTAGCTGGGACAATGAAGCGGCCATAAAATCAGCGTACGGTGTAAACGGCGCCTGGAGAATGGACCAGTGCACGTATCCCGACCAAAGTTCCTCCTGGCCCTTCTTGTTGAACTGTGCGGAGGCCCTTTTATGAGCGTCGAGGGCTGATCGGGATGACTGCAAGCAATCCTGACTGAAGGTCATATTTCCCGGACTTACTGAGCGCTGTATGAGCGCACACGTCGAGTAGTGCGAAACTACGTCAGAGTAGAACAAAATGTCCTCAACACGATCAAATGCACCTTTCACGGTCAGTCCAACCAGCTGTACCTGAATACTCCTTGTCACATACCTTGGATGTACTCGTTGACATCACACTCCTTCTTGAGCGGTTGAGATATGTACCGCTTCAATTGAGATGGGAGTGGGGTCTTGTTTGGGCTGTGACCCACTCCGGTCACTCGTTGTGGGACATTATTGATATTTTTTCCGAAGTTTGCTCGATTAACGGCTTTGACGTCGTCACGTTCAGCCCACGCTTGGTTCATGGCATTGATCAGGTCTGTTGCGACAGCCGTTCGTTCTTCTGTGGACTGTAGGAAGGATGCGGGGCAGAATAGCTTCTCATATGTCAAGCCCTGTACCCTAGCGACCTTGACCCAGTAGGATAGCATACGAGTTCGCTGGGAAGGTGGTTCATTAGGATCGCTCTCATGGACAAAGGGTAAAGCTATGTCCCAATCCTGAAGGACACTTGACTTGCCTAACCGTAGCGAGAGTGTCTTGTCGAACATATATATCATCCAGAAAATGTAGATCTTCGACTCTTTTTCTTCAGGTGTGTCGTGACTCATGGTGTTGATACGATGATATCCCAAACTCGTGCACAAGCCTGCTGCACAAGATATCAGGATCCAGCAGAGAGAAGGCTTACACATCTCGACTGCCTGCGCTGCTCCAAGGACCAAGGCCATGATATTCTCATAACTTGCCGGTATGAATAGATCAAGTTGGCTTAGGGCCACCTCTGATTGCCGCTTACATATGGCCGCATATGTTGCGTACTGGCCGATTTCCATGCCTGCTAGAGGAAACGCTTGGAATTCGTAGAATATATTCGCCAGAATGCCATAAGTAAGCACGCGTCGAGCAGCACTACAGGTGCCAGGGTTGTGGTACGCGTCATCGAAGATTTCCCTCAGGTTTGGCATTTTGAGGAACGGAAAGATCACGGCAAATGTCATTGTTGAATACTCTAGTAGAATTAGCAACGTTCAAGATTCAAGGCAGACTTGAACTCAACTCATAGCTGTTTCCAACGCATTGCAAACCTCCATCCATGGAGGCTGCTCAAGTCTGGTGGGATCCACTTCGGCAAGGGAGCGATTGATCAATCGGTTGCTTGGAGCCATGGTCTGGCTCGGTTGCGATACCATTTCCGAAAGAGCAGTAAGTGCCATCTTGACTTCTTCATTCTGCCCAATTGACGGTGTGCTGTCAATTACCTGAGCTAGCATCTCACGAGCATAGACGGATTGAATATTAATTGAGCTTTCACCCTCGAATGGTGCAGGTGTAGGGGCTTCCTGTAAGCCACTACCTGGGCTTCTTCCTACTCGACTCGAACGTGACTGACTGGCTGTTTCGGGACTGTCTTTAGCAAGATCCATATTGCCGAGTTTTGACGAAAGGCTAGCGAGAACATTTTCGATTCCTGCTAATCGATCTTCTATTCGGTCAATCTTCCTTTCGCTATAAGAAGTCAGTACTAGGGGCTCTCGTCATCATCCAAATCTCGGGGCCAAAGTGTGAATCATGCTCGGGGTTTTTGCCTGCTCTCGATATGCCCCGAAACGGCTTATAGCCAGGCGTGTCGCGGCGTGATAGAAATGCATCTCAAGGTACGCATATGCCAGTGGTTGCAACAACCTGTTATTTGAAATACGTACTATTGCTCAGAAATGTGGACTCTTTGACGTTGAGCTTTCTGTTGGGGAGCAGAGGTTTTGCAAGCTGCTTCCATAAGCAATAGCCCCTTATGTATGTCATAGACGCAAGATCTCTTACCTAGTTTGCTTGCCTTACAGTTAGAGCAAGGTACGGCTCGGTCGCAACGTATCTTACGTGTGCGACAGCTATCGCACTGTTTGGGAATTGTTAGTGGCTGGACCACCATGCAGCCACAGGCCAAGCACCAGGGCTGTCTCGACTTACTGCACGCTTAGACATGCCCCGATCGGGCGACTCATCCATGTCGTCGTCTTCCATGGCGTCGGCTACGGGTCGGTTTAGGCCGCAGTGTGGCAACGCGTGGAGTGCGAGAGTGGGTGTAGTAATGTGGAGAGTTCGGGCAACGGAGTCCTCGGGCACCGATAACGGGGGTATCATCAACGATGTCATTACTATTGGCAGAAATCACAAATTCTCAAGGCATCAGTCGAGTGTTCTTTAACAATCAAGTTTCGCTTTTCGATACAGCTGCAAATATTTGTAGTGCATTTCTAGCTACATCAGAGGAACGACGATGGAAAACCTAGATGCCACGTGACTATGCCAAGACTCTGCTTGCCATCGGCGTGCGTGCTCGTAATCTTTTTCTTGGTGAACAGCGATAATACCGGAATGGAAACAGCCCCTATCAAAACAACACCACTGCTCACACCAGCCGCCTACACCATCACGCACTCAAACTAGTTATCCATACTCATAAGCGTACTAAATTTTGTATACAGATTTCCATGGGATAGCATTAAATCGTGTAACTTAGCAATGTTAGCGTATAACTAGTTTTACATCATCAATGTTACGCTGTTTTAGTACGGGCGGTTTTTCTCCGAGTATCCTTGTCCGCAAAGAGCGTAGTCAACCCCTGACACGATCAGCTCATCTCGGGGGCCATCGAGCCACTTAAGACGGCCCTACGTAACGTAAGAATTATAGGAGTGTTCTTGGCCGATCGCGATTAAATGGCGTTAGATTTCCGCTGCTGCCTACATACAATGAACTACACCAACTCTTATTTCGACCATGTCGCCAGTGGGGCAGCAAGCCCCGCCACTCGAATCTGACGCGCAAACAAGTGAAGATGCTAAGAGAGTTACAGCTTCTGACGGCAAAAGCGATGCTGCGTCCAAGGAGGCCGATGGCGGTATGGGTGGCTATGTCGTAAGTCCAAACACGCGCGACACCTGAATTGAATCTAGGATTGACCTTGCTTCAGCGCATCTTTCGGTATGCGGATCGCACTAGTTGGATTCTGAACGTTATTGCGGCCATCGCCGCCGTCGCTGCTGGAACACTACTACCACTCATGTAGGCGAATCAATACTACCTGATTCACACAAATACTGACCTTCTTCTCAGGGACCTAGTCTTCGGAAAGTAAGTCTGTGTATACGGAAACAACATCGAGGACTTCACTAACATTTTAGATTCGTGTCCACGTTTACTGCGTTTGGTACTGGGACCATCACGCCAGCTAAATATCGTTCTGAAGTGAACAAATTCACTCTGTACTTTGTATATCTCTTCATTGCGAAATTCAGTCTTGTCTATATCCACTCGGTATGCAAGCTCTACTCGCAATTCAATCTCTTGATGCTCATTTTGCTAGACTTTTATATCGATAGCCGCAATACGTACCACCAAGGCTGTGCGCATAGACTTCCTCAAACACGTCATTCGCCAAAACATCGCCTACTTTGATTCAGATGAGGCTGCCTCGGTCACAACGCAAGCCACCAGTAATGGAAATAATGTCAACAACGGTATTTCCGAGAAACTTTCGCTCACAATCCAGGGTGTATCGACATTCGTGACAGCTTTCATTGTCGCTTTTGTTGTACAGTGGAAGCTCACTTTAATCACAATCAGTATCATTCCAACCATTATAGTCGTTATCAGTGTCTGCGTGGGCATCGACGCCAAGAATGAGAACCAGTTGCTATCGATCCAATCAAGAGCTGGGCAGCTAGCAGAAGAAGTCTTCTCAACGATACGCACTGTTCACGCTTTTTGGCTGCACCCTTTGTTGTCGCGCAAATACGACAATATTCTCGGCGACGCAATGAATGTAGGGATGAAGAAATCTCCCAATTACGCAGTCATGTTTTCCACAGAGTTCTTCTGTATCTACTGCGGCTATGGGTTGGCCTTTTGGCAAGGTATCCGAATGTTTGCTCGAGGAGAGATCAAAGAAAGCGGTAGGTTGATTTTTAACACTTGTTTTCTCACTATAGTCTTGTGGGTTCTTTCACCAAATAACGGCACTTGCTTACTTGTACATAGGCGATGTATTTACCGTCATCTTAGCCGTGATAGTTGCCGCAACTGCAATGACAACGATTTCTCCTCAAATTATGGCTTTGGTAAAGGCATCGTCTTCCGCGGATGAGCTGTTCAAGACCATTGACCGAAAGTCGCCAATAGATCCTCTGAGCGAAGAGGGTAAAATACCTGATGCATGCAATGGCGTCATTGAGATCAAGGGCGTCAGCTTTGCTTATCCAGCAAGGCCCGATATCACGGTACTGAAGGACCTGACTGTATCCGCACCAGCAGGTAAAACGACAGCGCTAGTTGGAGCCTCGGGTAGCGGCAAATCCACAATCGTCGGCTTGATTGAGCGTTGGTACGACCAGGCTAGTGGTATGATCTACCTCGATGGTACGGACATCAGAGAGTTGAATCTCACATGGCTACGGACAAACATCCGTCTTGTTCAGCAAGAACCGGTTCTGTTCTCCGGGACCATATATGAGAACGTCGCATTCGGCCTTGTTGGTACCGAAAAGGCCAATCTACCTCAGGACGAGCAACGGAAGCTGGTAGAAAAGGCTTGTAAAGATGCTTATGCTGAGGAGTTTATCAAGAGACTGCCAAAGGTAGGTTCCCCAGATTTTCATACCATCCATGGACTGGCAGTGCTAACAGCACATAGGGCTATGATACGCAGCTTGGTGAGCGTGCTGCAAATCTTTCGGGGGGTCAAAAGCAACGCATAGCGATCGCACGCAGCATCGTTTCAGAGCCCACCGTTCTACTGCTAGATGAGGCAACCAGCGCCTTAGACCCGAAAGCTGAAAAGATTGTGCAGCAAGCCCTAGAGCGTGTCTCTCAAGGCCGCACCACGATCGTCATAGCGCATAAGCTCTCTACAATCCGCAATGCAGACAACATTATCGTCATGTCTAGTGGCACTGTCGTGGAGCAGGGCTCACATGAAGAGCTCCTTGCGCAAGATGGAGCATACGCACGTCTTGTCCGAGCCCAGGATCTTGGGCAGACTGACAGCGAAGAACACGTGGAACAAGACTTTGCTACAGAAAAGGTTGATCTCGAACGCACTCAGACCCAGGTCTCCGCCATAAACCATGACGACGTTGAGCAACCCAGCAAAGATGGCACCAACTACAATCTAGTCACGTGCATATGGCTGGTTCTCAAAGAAGTAGGCGATGTCTGGAAATGCTTCGTCTTATTGACGGTAGCCGGTGTATGTGGAGGGGCGACGTTCCCTGCTCAAGCCATACTATTCTCACGCGTCGTCGGAGCGTTTCAGTTGTCACCCGAAAGAGCCGTAGACGAGGGCGACTTCTATTCCCTCATGTTTTTCATCGTTGCCTTGGGTAATCTGGCTGTGTATTCCGTTGTCGGGTGGACGAGCAACATTGTAGCTCAAGTGGTAGGAAGGAAGTTCCGACGCGAGATATTCGATCTGGTCCTCAAGCAAGACATGGCCTTCTTTGACGACCAGAATAACGCTAGTGGCGCGCTCGTTTCAAAGCTCTCAGGATATCCCGACCACTTACGCGACCTCATGGGCTTTAACCTGATGCTGATTTGTATCAACATCGTTAATGTTGTTTCCAGCTCTATTCTTGCAATTTCCGTCGGGTGGAAGCTGGGCCTTGTCGTGGTCTTTGGAGGTGAGCATCTTGAACCCGATCAACAGGCCGAACTGACTTTGCATGCGCTCAGCTCTACCACCAATCGTGTTTTCCGGCTACCTTAGGATTCGTCTTGAGTTTAAATTAGAGGAGCTCACTGGGAAACGTTTTGCTGGCAGTGCAGCGCTCGCTGCTGAAGCTGTCTCCGCTATTCGCACAGTTTCCAGTCTCGCACTTGAGCGACATATTCTCGCGCGATACGAAGATTGTTTGCGTCATGTTGAAAAGCATAGCATCAAGGCTCTGATATGGACCATGTTCTGGTATGCTCTGTCGCAATCCATCTCATTCCTTGCAATGGCTTTGGTATGTACTTCGTGCGTTACTCTCAAAAACAGAAAATTGACATATGTAGGGTTTTTGGTATGGTGGTCGCCTGATCAGTACTGGCGAGTACACAACAACCCAATTCTTCACAGTCTTTATCGGTGTCATCTTTTCCGGAGAGGCAGCTGCAGGGTTCTTTTCCTACACAACCAGTCTGACCAAGGCGGCGACCGCGGCGAACTACGTGTTTTGGCTACGAAGGCTAACACCGGCCGTGGAAGAAGACCCATCTAAGCCACCCTTTGACAACGAAAAGGACAAGGGTCCGGCGCATATCAAAGTAGATGATATTGCGTTCGCATACGTGTCTCGACCACACGCTAAAGTTCTCGAAGGCATCGATGTCGACGTACGGCCCGGCCAGTTTATCGCGTTCGTGGGCGCGTCCGGTTGTGGAAAGTCAACCATGATATCCCTTCTTGAAAGGTTTTATGACCCTATCGCCGGGCGGATAACTTGCGACAATCGGGCCTTGACGGAACTTTGCCCCCGCAAATACCGTCGTGACGTTTCGCTGGTTCAACAAGAACCCGTGTTATACCAAGGCTCGATCCGCGACAACATTGCTATGGGCATCGAAACTGATGTTACGGATGCGCAAATTGAGAAAACAGCCAAACAATCCAACATTTATGACTTCGTCGCATCCCTGCCTGACGGCTTCGCGACCATGTGTGGCAATAGGGGCACACAGTTGTCTGGAGGACAACGTCAACGGATTGCAATAGCCCGAGCTTTAATACGCGAACCGCGTCTTCTTCTGCTTGATGAAGCCACATCCGCACTCGACACCGAGTCTGAGCGGGTAGTTCAATCGGCCCTAGAGGAGGCACAGAGCGGGCGTACAACCATTGCAGTGGCGCACCGGCTCAGTACGATCAAGGATGCAGATGCAATCTTTGTTTTTGCCAAGGGAAAAGTTGTGGAGAGTGGGACGCACCAAGAGTTGCTCGCGAAGAGAGAAGTGTATTATGAAATGTGCTTGGGTCAGAGTATGGATCGAGCCATACCGGCCTAGAACTGGTTTTCGATATTTCACATGGAACCCAATCCTGCCATCTGGGACAGGTTTAATTAAAAATTCAAGCAGAATGTAATGGATGATATACCTTGGGTTCGCCCGCCCTATAGCGGGATTTGGTCAAGTGCTGCTGGTGGCACCTGTGCGGTAAGCTAGAGTCCGTACTGGTTACTGTCTCGTCTGTAAGTACTGTCACACTGTCATAACGAGCGGGTTAATGCGGTCAGTAGCAAGGCTGCACGCAACCGTGCTGCATGTACTATTAGAGATGTTGGCTTGGATAGTGGAGTGTTGTTGATGCGGCAACTCGATGGCCCGCAGCATAATCACGCTAAGTAGGCTCCACAATTTTCTGGGGTCTCCGCGCCACATCTGTCCGTTCGCGATGGCAGCTCCTTTTCTCCACCTTCGTCCCAGCTTGACAGCCTTCACAAACGGTCTAGATGACAGCTGCATATTGATGATTCGACATGCAGCGCCCTGGCTGCGTCGACTAATATTCAGAACCACTGCGAAATCCAAATCAGCGACGTAAACACAAAGGATCAAGTGTGGCTTTCGCATAGGTGTGGCTTTGGCTTTGGCGCTGGTGCTACAGATCTCCCACTAGCCTGAACCATGAGGCGTTACTATGGTTATGCACCCTGCGAACGGGACTGTCAGCTTTGTTCGTCATTTCCTCTTCACCGTGGCAGCCACATTGCTCTGACAACCCATGTTATGGCGCCGCGCGGTATGAGGGTGCTGAAGCACAAGGCGCTACATCTTTGCACTGTCAAACCGCCAAGACGTCTCATGTATTCCCCGTGCCCAACCACGGAACTCCATTAAGCCTCATGCCCCAGTCGGTGCATCTCTTAGCATAGCTCAGCTAGACAGTTTCTTGCATTTTGCTGCTGATCGCCATTGCCGCGACTGGACGTGGTTGAGCCTTAGTTTCGAGGACAACTCAGGTAGCCCAATAAGAGAAGTGCCGTTTCTATGCTATTTCCCAGGGAAGCGTTGGGGATGAAGACAGTGCCGAGCAGATCCACTCTGGAGACGTTTTGCGACTGAGACTAGTGACCCTGACATGCGGCCCCCAAGCCGTCATGCTGCATTCAAAGCATTGGCGTCTCCATGTTCCGTCGCTTTACTCTCTCTCTCCTCACCTTGATTGATGTGGATTGACGTTGTCACTGAGGAAATCAGGCGTTCTTTTCAATCTCTCCGTTGAACGGATACACTCTTTTCGGTTCATAGTCCTGGAGACACTCCTTTTCGTTACTTTATTTTCTTGATATATCTGCACTATTGGCCCCTTGGCGTGTGTCTAACATTATCTAATACTTGTTTATTACTTTTATCATGGCTCGCTATCAGCTGAGGCGACCATCGCCAGTCTCCATCTTCCCCAGGCACTCGCGACGTCAAGATGGTGCTGTGACTACTATGCCCCTTCCGGAAGGGGGGGAAGAGGAGGACGAAGGACCAGAGAGCCCAGACTCGCCATTCAGCAGCCCTTCAACAGTTGGCGGCGGGTCGTCCTCAAGTGAAGATTCAGAATCCGACGATGATGAGGAGCCACCCTCGCCGATGGAATCCGGTGCATCATCCCGACCTGTCCAAACTCTCGGTCCTGATCCGACCATGCCACCCTCTATATCGAGCACCGCGACAGATGTGCCCGCGTTACAAGTTACCACAGAAGCAGCTCTATCATTGAGCACAACTCTATCATGGAACACCGGCACTACGTTAGAAACGACGACTCTTCCCTCCACAACATCTCTCCCGGGAGACAGGATACAAAGCGACAGACAAAAGCAAGCTTCACCGACAGCTTCCGTGTCTCTTCCTCCGCCTCCACCTCCGCCTCTATCAACTGCAGAAGCGGAAATGACGGGTGAAACAGGCGCTGCGGAAAGGTTGCCAGAAGAACAGACACCCATAATGACAAAACAAGCCATGGTAGCAGCAATCGTCCTTGGTGTACTTGGTTAGTCACTGCTATACTTTTTATTTCATAATTGATAATGCCTAACAATCAAACAGGTGCGCTGGCCCTTCTCGTTGCCGCCATCGTCTTCATCAAGCGCCGCAAAGGCAAGCAATATACCCGCCATGTGTCCATGCAAGACGATTCTTTCAATTCATCCATGGCACAGGCTCTGCGAGCTCCGGAGAGCGCACACACAGGTACTGTATCCTCAGTCTTCGCGCGTCTACAAGGGGCCAGTAACGGCGGAGGAGAAGGCCATTTGACCCGCTCAACGGACCGCAGCAACACTCTGTTTGGCCCAGGTGAATACTTGCGTCCAGAAACGGTATCCACAGACCGTAGCCGCTCACGCATGGAGCCTCCAACACCCAACCCCTTTGCCGATCCTCAGCGTAACAAGGCATATGATATGCTTCACGACAGGCCGAGGAGCACAACGCTTACAGATCGAGGTAGCTGGAGGGAAAACCCCTTCAAAAACCCAGAGAGTGATCGGTTTGATCCTTTTGGCGAGCTCAAGGAGAAGGCCCGGAGAGAGAGGCTACGATATCTGGAAGAGGTTAAACGGGAGGCGGAGCTGCAAAGGCAATTGCAACAGAAAGAAGCCATGGGACTGCGACCAGATGATATGCCATGGGGCCACGACAATGGATACAGATGAAAGCACGCATATGGGAGTCATATGGGAGTCCAATGTATTTATATATCTTCAATTGCTAATGGGACTGCCATGTGGTCAAAGTTACGTTCTTGGTGACGCGCCATCACGTGAAAACCGTCCCCGCCTTGCAATGGCGTGTGAAGCGAGACTGGTGCCTGGAGCACACCAGCCAATGACGAGCATGACACCCACTTCTACACCACATCTAGCAGCAGTCATTTCACGGCTACGAAGTAGAGCTTATTTAAAAAGCATTGACTTTTGGCAATGCATCGATCTACTCTTCTTTTTCCTTTTCCCTCTCTCACGCGACCATGGCCCAGGCAACGCGCGCAGTTCCACCAGAAGATGTCGCGCACGACCATCTCTGCCCCGTGAGCTACACACGCGGCAGAAAAATTCCAGGCCGAGATCTGCTCACATCTTTCAGATCTGCCAGCTTCTCCTCTTCACTCCCGTGAGGACCCAATGCAACCATTTGCTGTGCGCATCATGTATGGCACAATGGGCTGACGCATCGTCTACCAACCAAATCGAGCATTCGAGCTTGGATGTGCATCTCGCAGACTTTGATCCCAACTATGATCCCAGCTACGACCTCGAAGCCAACTGTCCTATGTGCAGGACACATACGACAGCATCTCCAGATAAGCCTTTGGCAAGACAGTTGGAGGCCAAGTATCCCGTGACTTATGCGGAAAGACGTGTGGAAGAGGAGGTTGACAGGGGCTCTCTTATTGGACAAGATGGTGTTGAGGGTGTCATGATTCTTATAGGAAACAAGCATAGGTTGATTAGGAACCCTGGGAGTGCGAATGAACATCTTTGGACGTTTTTTGTGCGCACTTCAAGGCCGGAACTCATTAAGGAAGTGCATATTTATCTGGTCAGTTTTGCATGTTCAAGTTGTCTCTTGGTCAAGAAGCGGGATGCGAAAGCCATTCGATACAAAGTCCAGGATGCGCAGAATTTGGAGTTGTACATGGCTCATTTTACACATGCACATGTGCTATGGCTACTGGTTGATGTACTGCTTTGCGCGAGAAGGCTAACATATCACAGCATCCGACATTCCGGCCCAGCCACCGTGTCCTCCGAACCGCACCGTACGAGTTCGAAGCACAAGGCTGGGGCTTCTTCACTATCGAGTCCAAAATCGTCCTAAAGGCGCCGTACAACTGGATCATTGACAATGCCGGTACCAAAAAGCAGGGACTCGAACTCTCGTGGACTCTAGACTTTGAAGGCAGAGGTAGGCAGGGCCGAGTAAGAGCCAAGGTTAAGAAATTCGAGGCCGAAACCGCTCCAGTTGGCCGCACGTTAAGGTCGAGACATATACCTCCTACGACTGAACCGGAGGTAAACAATGAGAACGAGGATGGCGATGAAGACTCATCAGAAGACGACGTAGAAGATGAAGGAGACAGCGAGTTCATCGTATCATCCCGAAGATCTCGAAGATAGCACTTCAGAATCAAACTCAGTCCAGCTACTCAATTCTCACTGAGACATTCTACCTTCGGAATACCTTGGTCCGGCACATTTGGCGCCTTACAAGCAGCGTCTTGTTTCCCTGTTTCAGTAGTCGAAGAATCTACCGAGAATACCATCGTGACACAAGGTAGGTGCGCATCGGCTTAGCGGCCATCGAATTGACCGCATTGCATATCGTGTTCGATGCGATGCGATTTTGTTCCGTGCGATCATGTTTACAGTATACGATGTTGTTTTGCGCGGATGACAGGCGCGAGTCATACAAACGTGCTTTGAGAACAATGTTAGTGTGTAGGAGCTGTCGGTTGGGCACGGTGCATTGTGAGACACGATCGGTAAAACATCTTGGTGTTTCTATCGGCATTGTTGGGTTTTATGCCTTTTCTTGTTTCTAGACATTAGCGAGTTCCGTTTAAACTTTGAGAAACTAGGCGAGGCGTGCTCGTGGATTGTTGAGGCCTCACATTATCGTCAGGCAAAGCGGTTTTGGCCTTGTGCTGAAGGGAAAGCCTGGAAGGTTATGCATGTATAGGCCAAACTCGAGTCCAAACAAAGCACATGTCAGAGTATTATGGTAAGAGGGCATAATGTTTCGGACGCTGCTATCAATAGGACTTGACAAGGTAATGATAATCTCCATTAATAGTTCCGAGTAGCTATAACGTTATGCGATATACAGCTTGAGTTCATATCTCTGCTACCAGAAGTCACGCAAAAGCACATAGGCCTGTAGTTGACAATTAAAATAATACCCAAGTCGGAATCATGTCAAAGAATCGGTCAAAGAAGAAGCAAAGCTATGATAGTGCATACATCTTACAATTTCTCCTAAGTATCCATAGTGCCATGGCGAACAAAAACATGCGTCTGAGAAATTACCCAGAGTAGCCTCTCCCATGACATGTGCCACATGGCCACCATCAACTTTTCTGTTACGTGCCCACCTTCCTCTCCTATCGCTACCTCATCCTTCAGCCCCCACAGTTAATCACCACCAACACACATGTCCTTTTAAATGCAATTGTGGCCAATGAGGGCTGATGGTGGCGGCGCGGCACACGGCTAGCTCAGCATTGAGAATGCGGGGCACCGTCAGGCAACTACAGACTCCGGGGTGCGGCGGATCAGGGTGCAATCCTTCGATGACGGTTAAGATTTGATGCTCCTGTTTTTTTTCTTTGCTCCTATTTCCAACCCAGCGTCTCTCATTCCATCATCTCATTGCTCGTGAATCGAATGAGTTTGTTGTGGGGCTGAAACCAAAGAACCTGGAGAGAGGATCGAAATAGTTAGGCGGTGTGAGCATTACGGGAGGAGCTTGGCGCCACCTCGTGAGAATCACGGCAGTCAGCGCTGACGGGAGACGAAAAGGGATAACAATCTTCTTGTCGACGCGTTTGGAGGACGAACCAAGTACAATAAAGCCAGGAGGAGTATTGCGAGAAAACGAGCAGAGTCGGCTTAACAGTGCGCGATACTACAACAACAGCAGCAGCAGTCTCTTTGTGTTTCAAAAGGGGGTTTCACGTGCGCAAAGGGGTGAGGAAAGGAAAAGAGTCGGCAGCAAACGCGTCGACTGAGGAAGAACCGTGGAATGGGCTGATTGAGGAGAGCTTCTTGTCGCATTTTTGCGGCCAAACATCAGTGGGCTACGTTAAGACGTTTGCGAAGAGGCAACCACGACGACGACACTGGCCAACACGGCTTAGCTTTCGTGGATGCTGCTCAGCACGCCACAACCACACATTCAAGACACACACAAAGGCCATTTCTTTTGTGGGAAGCCTGGTACATCTGCAATACCATTGCTACACCCACTCTATTCCTATCCGAATCTCCTAGATCCTACACATCACACCGCCATGCTCCTTACAATAAAAACAACGCACCCTCGGGCAAATGACCTGATGTCCCTGCTCTGGAACTGGCACCTCCACAAGCGAGAAACAACACTCTTCCGCCGCCTCGGCATGCACAGCCTAGAAATCGCTGGGCTCTCAACCGCGATGCTCATCATTCCTCTTATCATGCACCGTGTCGTCCAGGGTTTTGACGAAATGTATGACATTCTGGGGCGGCGAGCAAAATCACCGTACGCTCAGTTGTCTTGGGTAAATATCGCATTTGCATTTGTGATGCTGGTCGGGTGGCATCTGTGGCTAGGGAGGCTGACCTACTTGACGGTATTGGAGAGCGATGTAGATGAAGAGAAGGACGACGGAAGGAAAGACGAGATTACAGCTTTGTCTAGTTCGGCGGAGAGAAGCAAGAATGGGTCAGGAAAGGGGGGAATATCTTGGAGTCGCATACTAGGACGCATCTTGATACCTCTCCTACTTGTAACATTGGGACTGCATTTTGGGTATCAAGTCTGCCGACAATTAATAGCAGACACAAGACCGCTTATCACACGAAATGATGTCGACATGCAGGAAGCAATGGGACAGCTCTATGGGCTAGTGTAAAATATACAAGCGTAGCTTTTCTGGGTTCCATAGAAGAATAGGGAAGAAAAAAGTGTCATGCAAAGGAAACATGCCGTAAAAAGGAAGGGGTAGCCAACTAGAATGCTATATACGCATACTACACTAGTTCCACCAAACTACAACTACCACACCTCACCAAACAAGCCCCTTTGTACCAGGCAACCCCTACAACGCTAACCCCCAACCTCCTCCTTTCATCCTTCCATCCACCCTTCCATACATACCACTTATCCGCCCCGCCCATCTCCATCCCCGCAACCAAGCGCAAGCCCGCCAAAAAGAAGAAGAAAAAAGAGCGCCTCACATGCCTCGGACCCCTCATCCCAACACAGCCATCCCACCCCGTCTTTTTTTCCCCGCAGAAAACCCCAGATTCCACTCCTTCATTACACTACATACCATGCAGAGCTACACTACTCCCCTATCCCTCCCCCCTCTTCCACCCCCACACACACCTGCGCGTATATTTCCCATCCCCCCGCAAATTCGGCAAGTTCCACGGGTAGCAAGTAAGTAAGTACGCAAACACCATCATAAGCACGCACGCACGTAGCAACCGTTACATGGCGGCAGCACTCCGGGACCGGGGGGGGGGACATTCTTTGAGTCTGGGGAACCGGGGAGAACGAGGGCCATGCCCTTTTAACGCTTATACGCAACCCCTCCCTCATACGTCTATGCGTGTGTGTACACACGTGTGCGTAATATAGAGGAAACTACTTACGTACATATATGCGGAATTAACACTAGGTAGCTTGTGAGCGCCTCCCTAGGTGCCTTGGCTTACGCAGTTGAGTATGTACAAGGCGCGAACATTGAAACGGAGAAGAAGGGGGGGGTGCCGAGTCGGTCCGTTTGAGTGAAGGGGAGCGAGGGGGGGATGTTTGTGGCGGGGGGCTAGGGCTGGGGGGAGAGGGAAAAGGTCCGAATGGGTAGATACGCCATGGGGGCGGTTTGGGTTGTGAGAGAGAGGAATGGAGGGAGGTGATAAGATGGCTTACGGGATGGTTTGGCCGTGCACCTTTTTTTGTGCTGGTGAGACAAGGGAATGGGGATTAGGTTGTTTTTCGTATCTATTTTGGTGGGCTTGGGTGGGTATGGGTGTTGGCGAAGAGAAAGAGAGAGAGAGAGAGAGAATGGGTGTGAATTGGTGACGGGAATGAGGACATGGCTTCGGTGTAGTTGTATGTAGTGGATAGATGAGGAAACACGTCTTGTGTCTTTGCGTTTGAACTCATTCGTAGTCACGGCGTGGATTTGCACATAGGAGGTATATATTTATAAGGTTAGGTGACATTGGGATAAGAACGCATACCTGGGATACTGTGCACGCTCACCTGTTGCTAACATGGCCACATTTTCTACCCTACATAGTAATGCTCTACATTGTGTTCATCAGAGTTCGCTGCAAAGAATTCACAACATGTACTACACCATAAAGTCGCACCGTCAGTGATAGCCCGACTGTGAACAATTCGCCTCAAAAAGGAGATACTAGAGCCTACCTCGAGTCGATCATGCATCTTCGTCAAAAGGGTGGCGTTGTAGATGCATTGAACACGAACAATGCCCAACGAACCTCTTATCTTTCCCGACGGAAAAGTCGCACAGTACACTTTGTAAAGCAGTAAACGAGGTCATACTCAGCAAGCCCAATATCCATGTACTCAACTATTGCCTTTTTTAGCCCATGTGTCCGGTGCGTGCGGCACGGCGGAGTGCGTCTTCCGCCCTTCCAGCTCAAATCACGCAGGCTGATAGTAATCTTTCCGATATCTTCACCTCTCCTCGGACCTGCATCGCCTGCAAGTGATGTGCGGAGAGTGAACCAAGCGGCGCGCACTGTCAATAACAAAAATGGATCCCAGACCCGCCATCCGTTATCAAATGCGGAGAAAGAGGCTGCAAGGGACGGAAGAGCTAGCAGCTAGGAAGATACGGCGGCGCAATTCCACGGCCATGGATGAGTACGAGTTTGCCGGGGTGATTGGTGGTCGGTGGCTCTGTGGCGCACCCGCGAGCGGACAGCCATGTTGATAGCCAGATGGACGGGCGGGATGTAATGGACATTTTGGGATGCAAAGAGCGAAATGGTCGAATGCATACCTGACATACCAAGGGTGTGTGGTTGGGCGATGGAAGAGCACACTATGTATGGGATTCCTGGCTCCATGGCTTGGCAGGGCTTCGAGTGCAGAGGCGCATGAACTAGGCTAGGTGGTGCACGCGGCAAGCCATCGGTCCAAAGATTATTTGCTGGAGAAGCCGCCCGTTGCCAATTGATGCTTATCAACGTTTGGCCGGTCATTATAGTCGTGTGGTCCGGGCTATGAACGAGCATGAGACAGTGGCTTGGCGACGCCCCAGGCGGCCCTTGTCCATGACGACGCTCTGGTGGCCTGGCGACAGTCAGTCAGCCATCACTAGGTGTAGGTTATGGCTGCACCAGCGCAGCCGGAATCGTATTGCACGAGAGTGGCGCATGCGACAAGGAAAAATGCACCCTCGTCCAGATGTAGAGTAAAGCGATGTGCCGACTGGTAGGATTGAGGGTGTGGCTGCCGACAAACCGCAGGCCTTATCCATACCCGGTAGCCGCTTCCGAGTTTTCCGAATGAATCTTCCGACAAACAGCCATGGGTGCACTGCGCATCTCCTCGTACATAGATGCCAGACCGGAGATAGGCAGCACGATATGTCGTGGCAATCTTTAGCACCATGCCCATGGCTGAACGTGGCGCTGCGTGGCAAAGCCTAAGCGTTGTTTGGGGAAGAGTAATCGATATCGAAGACTCGGCTAGATTCACAATCGCGTGGAAGTCACATGTACATTTGCCGCATGGGTAGCGTCGCGTGTAGGTGTACGGCTATGGTGGCGTCGCTTCGGCTGGTCGCAATCGGGTGCCAAAATATCAGTGTTGCTTGGGTTTGGGGATGGGGATCGAAGATCGGATATCAGCCTGGCTGTTTGTCGCAATGGGATAGGAGAGGTCGTCAATAATCGCAAGTCGCCACCAATCGCAAATTGCCACAATGTTGTTTCTGCAAAAGAAATGGGTATTGAATTCATCTGGACACGTAACCAGCACCTGTGGGCTGTTCAAACGACCGGTCTAACCATCTAGGTTAATATATCATCAAAAAACCTTACTGCGCACCATGCACAGTGCCAAACAAAAAGACGATGCTCATCAAATCTCAAATCATCTTAGACAGCACGCTTGTCGACAGGAACATTGCGCTTCAGACCAATGAGCTGAAGCATCTCCGTCCAGAAGCTGACGGGTGGGGTGATGAAAGAGGCCTCGTAGGCGTCAATGAGAGGAGCATCCCAAACAAGATCAACCTCGTGTGGCGCTAGCCACTTGGTCTTCTTGAACACTTTCCAGAAGATGAACAGAATTGGAGCTACTATGACCATGGTGTAGTAGGTAAGGAAGGTCTCGGCAGTGAAGTTGCCGGGCTTAAAGGTGCTGTAGCCATAGACAAAGACAACGCAGATCTCGAAGCAGAGAGCGAACCAGGTTCCGTAGGGCTGGAAGTAACCGCAGTATGGGAGCGTCTTGCGGTCGAGTCCTTGGACCTTGCATGCCTTGTAAAAGGCAATGTAGGTGCCACACATGACAATGAAGTTGATCAAACCTCCAGCGGTAATGATGTTGACGAGCCATTTCAGAACCTTTGCTGAGCTGTCCGACAGTTGCAGGAAGGACAAGAAGGGGAAGATCATAACAACAATGAAGCAGTAGATGGGGACACCATTCTTAGTGCACTTGCGGAAGATCTTGGGGGCACGGCCCTCGATAGCGAGCGAGTACAAGCTGCGAGTGGCGCAGTACGTGTACGTGTTGCCGGCAGAGAAGATACTTGTGATCAAGAGGGCGTTGACAAGGTGAGGAAGACCGTTGATCTTGAGGTTGCTCATGGCAATGACGTAGGGAGAGGCAGCCGCGCTCTTCTCACCAGACTTGACCACCGACTCGAGCTGTGGGTCGTTGTAGGCTACAACGACACCAGTGCAAAGGGCACCGAGGATGAAGAAGGCACCGAATCGGAAGTAAACGGTCTTGAAAGCCGACTTGATGTAGACGCGAGGGCGCTTGGCTTCACCAGATACCATGGAGATGTACTCGGGGCCAACAATACAGAAAGAGGCAGCCCACAGAGCAGCGAGGAATCCTTCAAAACGATCGAGGTTGGTGGCGCCAGGGATGACGCCAGGGTCACGCCAGTAGCGGAAGCCATAGGCATCATGCTGAGGATTGCCACCGACCATGGTGATAAAGGTGAAGAAGTAGAGGATCAGGATAAGGAGAACCTCTGTACAACAGGTTAGTTATCTATGTTATTCACAGTCGCGCAAATCTACTTACTGCCACCTGACAGCCAAAACTCGGCTTCACCATAGGCCTTGACAGCCAAGATGTTGCAAGCACTAAAGTACGGTTAGTGGCCTTGTCTCGCAAGGGAAAGTGTAGGATATCTTACGCGTAGAGGACAATGACTGCGGCACAGACAGCGGCGACTGGGATGTCATCTCTCCAAAATTTTAGCACAACATTAAGAGCCGTTATCTCAAACGGAATCAGCAGGGCTTCATAGAAGAAGAAGTTCCAGCCGGCCATAAAGCCGAGGGCTTCGTCGACCCAGTGTCCAGCCATGCGGATGAAACCTCCGGAGACGGGCATGAAGCTGGCCATTTCAGCCATGGCGTTGTTTACGAGGGCAATGATACACGAATATCCAGCGTAGGCGAGCAGTATACCGAGAGGACCGCCAGAGTTGAGGGCACCACCGATGGACACAAACAGGGCAGTACCTATGGAGCCACCAATGGCAATGAGCTGGATTTGGCGGTTACCCAGATGACGCTGCAAGTCATCCGAGTTGTCGGTCATGTCGCCATGTTGGATATCGTCATTGGGGGCCGACTCGCGGATGAACTCGCCAGAATACTTCTTTTCTTGTTCCATGGTTGCAAAGGGGATTGTCGCTTAGGCAAAAAGGGCAATTGTCGCTAGGGAGCAGTGGGGGGTGGTCGCAATGGAAAGTCGCTTTAGGTATGGGCTAAGCTGGGGTGGGCTGGGGTGGGCTTGTCGCTGTGGAGTAGAGGGCTGGGGAGGGAGGCCGACTATCAGTCGCGTGTGGGGAATGGAGAGGGCGCAGCGAGGGCTACCAAACGAGTCGCACTGAAGAGCAGTGAACGAAAGGGAGGGGGGAGGAGGTAGGGGCGATGGAGGAGAAGACCCTTATCACAGACCAGGTCCTGGGGTGAAGAGCAGGGTCTTTATATGTTACTACAGCTGGGAGCGGGACATAAGGGCATTGCCTTGCCTATGGGTGGATCCTCGCGGTGGTGAGGGCTGGGATACGACGAGGAGCCGAGAAAGGTTTGGCAGGGCGCTAGTATGGCGGTCTTGACTAGCCCATCCGGGACTAGTTGCGCGTACCCACCGTGCTGGGCATGGCATCGACGGCAGGCGGCACAGCACAGAGTTTTCAGACAAGGCCAGCCGTGGGCAACCCTGCTCGTCGTGTGGTGTGCAAATGCGCCATGGAGAATGGCTGGGCCGTCGTGGGTGTATGGTGTACTAGAGGGTGGGCTTGCGTTAGTGACCCGGGGTGGGCGACAATTTGCCCCAGCATAAGAGTGAGAGCATCCTGGGTGTGCTCATGGGTTGCCGCGCCTAGAGTAGCTCAGGCAGGCGAACAGGCGAACAGGCGACCAGGGCCCATGTCACCGGCCGCGCGACGACAGTTGGGGGAACGTAATCCAGTCTGGCGGAGGACAAGGCTATGGATAGGTGCGTTCGCACGTCGCCGAAGCGTGCTAGTGGATGCATCGCAGTGTGTCGGCAGGTATCGGGCTCCTGCCCCAAGGCTGGGTGCGGGCGAGCGTACGAGAACGAGTGCGCGAGCGGGTGGGGGTCTATACATGTCGCTAACAAGAGGCTCGCGTGTTTTGGGAGAAAGAGGGAGTTGGATGCGATAGGGCGTCGTGGGTGCAGGTAAGCTGTGAGCTGTGAGCTGATCGGGAGCCGCACCAGTGTCAAAACCGCTGGACCGACTCTCGGCTGATAGCAAGGAACAGCGCCGCAAGTGCTTGAATCAAGTGTTGCGCATCGCAAGCGTTGAGAGATTGGCGTTGCTTAGAGGCCGGGCAGACACAAATCAAATGACGGCATCATGCTTGAGAAGTGCCGAGCCAAGGAGCGCACGGCCGTCGCGTCTGCTATGAGTTACTGTCGATTCGCTTGGAGATACTTGTCGTTTTACCACTACCAATATTTCTTAGCCGTCCCCAGCCCAGCCAGCTCAGCTCACGCGACCATGTGACTTGCCTAACTGTTTCGTCGTCTATCCGCCTCGGCATGGCCTCATGGCCGGCCTGGGCTGCCGTCATCATGCATCAAGTCACGTGTCGGCGGCAACAGGGTCTCTTGCACCCAAACACTGGGACATGGGGGACGGTCATGTGACGACTTCATACTAGAACCACACAGCTGGTAACATTACATAACACTAAGAGTAGGTGTAGTTTAGTGTAGTTCACATTATCTACTTACTAGTCTTCCTGGCCCTTGTTGTCCAGCCATGCTCCACGCCATCACATGCCACTAGCTCACCTGCAGGCAATTGCCTTCCAGAAGCTGTTCATCAGCCGCATCCCATAAACTTTCGGGAACCAACCGACACGGTCTACTCTGCGGCCTCTCGAGGCATGCACTGCTGCTTCGTGATGCAGTAGCTATACTACATACTAGTACATATGTCCATCCATACATGTGTAGGCGCTTATCGACGGGCTGCCCCGCTCCCGCTGCCTGCCCCGCAATGCCACATGGCATGCCACCTTCCTTTTGCTTCGCGTTTCCACCACTGTCATCTTGCTCGATCCTGCAATGTGCGCCACATCCAGTACCATCTGAGTGTAGCATTGGCCTTTCAAGGTATAGTCACATAAACACAACTCTAGTCAGCACTGCTCCCTGCGTCTTTTCATCCCGCTCTCCGCCCTCACCGAGCATCTCCGACTTGCTTTTTCCTTGACAAAGTCTTCTTTACTGGCCCATGATACCCGCCACAGTACGCCTCCAGCTGTTCTTTTGACCAACCTCGCCTACAACTGGTAAACACGTCAGACGGACTGCATTGTTGAGCCTGCCG
Source organism: Bipolaris sorokiniana ND90Pr (assembly GCF_000338995.1). Classification (NCBI taxonomy): domain Eukaryota; kingdom Fungi; phylum Ascomycota; class Dothideomycetes; order Pleosporales; family Pleosporaceae; genus Bipolaris; species Bipolaris sorokiniana. The sequence continues at coordinate 211,582 of NW_006911904.1, read as the reverse complement.
TGCGACACGCCTGCCGATCAAACCTACTGCTCACGCTTTCCTGGAAGAACCACTCCTCCCCGTTTGAGTACATGGATATATACGTTGCTTCTTGACCTCGCGAAAACCTTAGATTGTTGCACATACCAAAAGACAAAGAAAAGAAAAGGAAAATTATCACCACTAAATCATCATCATGTGTCGCTGGTTCGCCTACATCTCTGCTACGGAGCCATGCCTCCTATCTGATGTCCTCATAACTCCCGCCAACAGCATCAGCAAGCAGTGTTCCGAGCATTATCTGCCTAAGCTTCTCCCACACAATGACGACAAAGATCTTCATGACGCCCCCGACGAGCTTATGCGTATGCGAAACTCGCTCTTGAACATGGATGGCTTGGGCATTGCATGTAAGTGCAAAGTCTTTCTGATGACAAAAGACGTGCTTTGACGTACCTCATCTCTCACTCGAGCACATTTCCCGACTTGGATGTTTGCTCGGCATCAGCTTACAATCCTCCCCAGGGTACACTGAGGCCACTTCCTCATATTTGAAGCATGTAGAAGGCCCACGCCCAGCCCTATACAAGTCACAATCTCCACCCATCAACGATTTCAACTTCAAGTCCCTCTGCCAAAACACCGAGGCGAAATGTGTGTTTGCCCACATTCGCGCCACCAGCGGTAGCGTAGTGACCCAAGTTAACTCGCACCCGTTTGTTTTTGGTCGTCATGTCTTTATGCACAACGGAGTCATTTCCAACTTTTCCAGTATCCGTCGAGACATGACGGACGAATTTTCCTTTGACGCCTACTGCAATGTGCTGGGTAGCACCGACTCGGAACACGCCGCTGCCATGTACATGACATTTCTGACCGACGGCGGAGACAAGCAGAGCTGGGAGAAATCGTACCCGCTCGAGAAGATGCTCGAGGCCATGAAGAAAACAGTAGTCCGTATTCTCAAGCTACAGCACGCCAAACTCGGGGATGCGAACACGCCTAACTCTCTCAACTTTTGCACCACAGACGGCAAGAGAATGCTCGCCATCCGCTTCCGGAACCACGCTACACAGCAGCCGCCTAGTCTCTATTGGTCTGAATTTGCCGGTCGCACTCTAAACACAAAGTACCCGGGTAACCCAGATAGCAAAGAGATAGAGAATCTCGAGGCGTCGCTCGAGGTTGAGCGAATGGGCAAGCATACCATTATTGCTAGTGAGCCTACCACGTACGACGAGAATGAGTGGCACTTGATCAATGCCAATTGTGCCCTGACGGTGGATGAGGATGGTATCGAGCGCGAAGTCAAGATTGACTATGACCCTTCGTTGAATGCGCGGGATCCAAAGTATGATGGTCATGCGTAATGTGTACCAGAGTGAGCTAGAGAGAGAGAGGGGGGGAGGGAGAGTGAGGTTGCAATGAAGCTGGCCATCATTTCAAATGAAAATTACCTATGCACATTGCAGACCTTATTCAAGCGAAGTGTTTTGCCTACCTGAATAGATATTCAAATGCTAGTAAATTCAAAAAAAATATCGAACCAGGATGTACAGAAGTCGGAGAAGCTTTTCAACAAAAGCAATACTGCAACATGGAACGACAGAGCTGAAAGGGTTTAAATAGGGTATTCGTACCATCAACTCATGTGAATAGAGAAAAGATAGACTTTGAGTATCGACATGAGTAGCTAGTTAGCCAGGTCACGATATTCTTCTCTTTAGCGTCAGAATACTTGCGTAACTTTTCACATGTGCATAGTAGTCATGCATAAAAGCACTTGTAAGCTTTAAAACATGAACGACCGCAGAAGGTTGTGTTGGGAGTTTGTGTAGTAAGAGGGGAGGTGTCCTTGAGCTCCTGGTGGCTGAGGGGTGTCGTCACTTGGTTGGTTTCTAATAATTCCCTGCATTATCTATCATACAGCTCCTCCTCTTTTCCAACATTAGGAAGGAAAGGATACGCTGATCTTGAAGCTTGTAGTTGCTTGCATACAGGTCAGTTGGTACGACGGACCACATGTACGCGCCATGCGGCAAAAACACGGATCCACTAAAAAGGGTGGTACTCTACGTATATAGAATTCGGTACCGGATCCTACAAGGTCTGTGTAAGTGTAATGGTAACAACGTCCGGCAGCTATGAATTGAACCAGGATGAAACGAGGAGAAGCAACCAAATGTCGAAGATGCAAATATCACCTCAACATTTCTCGGTCGCTCGGAGTCGGCGGACAAAGGACACATTTCGTCCGACCGAAAGCCGAAACGGACTGTTGCGAGCGCGACAATGTGAGTATGGTGGTTAGGATAAGCAAGACAAACACACGAGGTGATCGCAAGGTTTCCTTGCTCTGAACAAACACATCATGTGTAGTTAACTTGTTTTGAAATAAGTATCAGGAAACCGAGCAACAAAAAAATCGGAGGCGGCTGACATAAGCCAACGAAGACCGCTTCCTGGCAGCCAGGGTGTTGCTGCGCGACGGACGGAGAACTTTGGGCGCAATACGAAGTTGAGGTGTGTACCTGGGACGGGCTGCATGGACAAGCCATCGGCCTTTAAATTGATTAGAAGCGTGCCGCCCGCTAGAGTAATGACGATGACGACGCTTCTTCCCATTGCCCACAATTGCCAACGGTCGTAATTATAGCGATCATCGGCTCCGTCCAAATATAAACAAACATTGGATCTGACGTGGGTCGCCCTGCACCGCCTCTGGGGTGAGGCTATCGTGGCAATGGATACGAAGGCGTTCCCGCAAGAGCAGCCGCCAAAGCACGGACAGGACAGGGTGCCGCAGTGTCGGGCAACGGCTGCAGGCGACAGCTGGACATGGAGATTTGAAGAAGCATAGCAAATGTGCCGTCGCAAATGATGTGCAGGCGGGAATGTAGGGCTTGATAGGTTTTAAGCCCGCGTCTGCAGGCGCTGATCTCCCGCGCCAGTGTCTCACATAGCAACGTTTGGGCGCGTCGCCATTGGTCCAGGCGTCGATTACGCGGATGTGGCTATGCCGGTTTCATGCCCGAGCCCTTGATACATGATCCTTCTCCCCTATCCTCCGTCGCGCCACAACTACCACCACCAACATCGCCCCTCCCCGACACCTCTCTCCCCTTCTACCTCCCACACCCACCCCCCTCTTCCCCACGAATTGCCCGTTGCCCGGAATTTCTTTCTTCGACACCAAAAAAAGAGGCTCTGCCCCAGATACAAACTCGCCCGCGCCCCGAGCTTCCCCCCAACTGGCTTTCGCTCCTTCGCCCATTTCCCACCCGCCATCTGGTCCCTTGACTCGCCAAAAATCTTTCCCGCTGGACAGGGCCACCCACATACCGCGCCCGCAATGTGGTTCCGCAAGAAGGACAGCGACATTGAAATGTCGGGCATGATGGAAGCCGAGCAGAAGAAGAAGACGAAGACGAAGAAGTCCAACGGCCCTCCCGAAGAGACGGAATACCAAAAGTTCGACTGGAAACGCTTCTTCCTCGCCCCAAAGTACATACGTATGTTGACATGTGTCACCCCCTGCTGATCCCCATCTCTCTCCCATCCCCTCCCACTGGATTTTTTTTTTGCTGACACTGGGAAATTAGCATGGCACATATTATTCATCATCATTGGCATCATTACTGTCATCATCACCATCAAGCACGACGAAGTTGTAGAGGTACGTCTCTCTTTTCTTTGGCTCACCGCATTTCCCTTTTTTGCTTTCGGGGAGCCGGTGGGACCCACGTGACTGACGCATTACACCAGAAACTACGACCATGGTCGGAAAAAGTCCGTGATTTGCCGGCAGGATGGTTAATACCTATTGTCATTCTCGTTATTATTTCCTTCCCGCCGCTTTTCGGCCACGAGATTATTGCGCTGCTGTGCGGTGTTGTCTACGGGCTCTGGATCGGTTTTGCCATTGTTGCAGCGGGCACTTTTATCGGCGAGGGTAAGTCTATTGTTTTTTCTTCTTTCTTTTTGCTGACCCCCGAATTTCTGGACCTTTTTTTTCCACTCTCAAACGTTGGCTAATCATTCTTTTTTGCTCTGCAGTCGGCACCTGGTACGCGTTCAAATATGCTTTCCGCAGCAAGGCCTTGAAATTAGAACGCACAAATCTTAATTACGGCGCTATGGCCCGTCTGACGCGCGACGGCGGCTTCTTCATCGTCCTCATCATCCGACTTTCCGCCATCCCCGCACATTTCTCCACGGCCGTCTTTTCCACCTGCGACGTCAAGTTCTGGCATTTCGTCGTCGCAACCTTCTTCTCGCTACCCAAGCAAATCTTCCTCGTCTACCTCGGTGTGCTGCTCCTGCAACAAAGCAATGACGATGTCGTCAAAACGGTCATGTTCGGCGCCGTCTTCGTCATCACCATCGTAATGGGCATCTGGATCTACCTCAAGATGCGCACCATCAAAAAGCTGTTGCTCGAAGAGCAGGAAGTGAGGCGCGTCAAGAAGGCTGAGGCCGTCGAGCTCGTGCCTAACCCTGAGAGTGCGTACCAGAGGCGATACGACGAGGAGTCTGCGACGGAGTGGGCGCCCATGCAGCCAAAGCAGGTTAGTAGGCCGGTAGAACGGCGGTACGATGAAGATCAGGGAGACTGGGCCATGCAGCCTACACAACCAACGAGAATGGTTTGAGAGAGGGCTTTCCCTTACTTTTTTTCCCTTTCCCCTCTTTGCACCACTTCTCTTTTCTCCAAACTCATACTTGAGAAAACGTCTTTTTATATGTTCTCCGTTTGTACCAACAAAAAAGACTTAAAGAGTCGTTTTTTATTACTTAGGATTATTTAGGTATTGGTAATGGCATAATGACGTAATGAACTTTTCTTCGTTCAATCAAAAAAAAATTATACAACCCTACTTCTTCCTCTCTATATTTTTTTTCTTCGGTTGTTTTATTGTAAATATTACACACGCGGCCCACGTGCTACATTAACACACATGTGGAGAAAAGAAAAAAAGAAAAAAATTTGATTTCAATGCAAACGCATTGCTATCTTTGGTACGTTGGGCGAACGATAAGACCCTGGAACCCCCTCCCCCACTCCCACTTCCCCACTCGTTCTGGACCCACATTGCATTGCGGACTTGGATTGTTGGCATGATTGTAGGGCCCTTTTACCCTTGCACTTGCAAGAACGACCTGTTGAGCTACTGAACTGGATTTTCCGTACGAAGTTTGTACCCATTGGTCGTTTTGCACTGTTGTTCTGTGTGATCCGAGAGTCATATTTTTTTGTTGTTGTTGCGAGCACTACACCAAGTCACAGCGTAGTAGAGACTGAATGGCTACTAAGACTAGGACATTGCAGCGAGTCCAGGTTCGCTTAGACACAACAAAAGCAGACAGAGAGTAGGCTGAAGAGGCATTAAGATAGGAGTGGCGGATATAAAATGTGCTTGATGCTAGTCTTTTTTTTTCTTTTTGCTTCGGTCTATCTTGAAGTAGGAGTGTATAATCCTACTACACGGGCAAGAAAGTCTACAAATGCCTCACTATACCCAACTTGCTGAACAAACAACCACACACCCTTTTCACAGTAACTTAGGTAGTGTATCTAAACCACGGCACATAATCCGCGAGCTCGCTCTCCATCGCCTTCTGTTCCTCAGTAAGTTCCTGGTGGCCAGTCTCCAGTGCAATCTTGTCGCGGCGCGCATTCTCCATGCGGAACCAGCTTGACATGAAGAAGGTGAGGAAGAACGCCATGCTGTCCAAGCATTAGTTGCCCAGCACGTTGACCAAATAGCGATTGTGGGGGACTCACCTAACAAATCCAATCAAAATACTATGACCTGTAATAAATCGCGGTCCATCGCGCGAAACATAGACGTAGGACGCGATGATGCCACCACAGTTGCCGCCCATGACCTGCATTGCGATACCCGTCCCGCGCTTCAAGCTACCGCCAATATTACCGCTGTTCCACGCCATGCCAAGCGGGATCTGCGGGTAGATGCCGATGGCCGCAAGGACAGTGCCTGCGTACTGTACGCCGGGCGCGCTTGTAGCAGCGAGCATGGCGAAGCCGGCGATGGCGATGAGTTGGAAGGCCATGAGAAATATACCTCGTTTCTTGACGCGATCGGCGTACCAGGACGCTGCGATTGTAAAGACGCAGGCGCAGACGTAGGGCGGGACGCTCATGAGTTGGGCTTCGTTGGCGGTGTAGCCCATGTTTTTGATGATAGTGGGGAGGAAGAGGGCGAAGGAGTAGATGGGGCAGAAGCCCGCCATGCAGATGAGCATGAAGATGTAGATTTTCCAGTCCTTCAAGGCTTGGTAGACGTACTTCATGTCGAAGTCGTTGGAGAGGTGACCCGAGTCTTCGCTTAGGCGGCGCTGCACTTCTGTGCGTTCTGTAGAGGTGAGGAAGCGGGCACTGGGAGAGTCAGTACGTTGATACAGATGGCTCGTTGGTTGAGAGGGGAGAAGTGACTTACGTGGCTGGGTAGTCGTAGATGCACCAGTATGCTGCCATAGAGACTAGAATGCTTAATAGACCTTCTAGGATGAAAATCCAGGACCACGCGGCCAGTCCGCCCACGCCAGACATTTCTGCAATGCCTCGTGCAAGGATACCACCGAATGCGCCGGCGAGAGTGGCGGCACTGAAGAAGAGGGCCATTCTGAACCCGCACTCATCTCGAACATACCTAATAGAAATTAGCTGTAATCCAAACTCAAATATCAATGCTCTAGCTCCAGACCTCAGAAATAACTTACCATTGGGATATGTAATAGTTTACGCCGGGGAACAAGCCCCCTGGAAAACAGTTAGTGGCTGTACGACAGTGCGTGGTGATGGGAGAATAGGTCACCTTCAAACACACCGAGGAATACTCGTGTAGCCATAAGCCCCGAATAATTCTTGACAAAGCCCTGCAGAATCATCGACAGTGACCAGAAGAACATAATGAACGTAAGCCAGATGGAAGGCCGAGTCCGTTTCATCATTATGTTGGACGGTATCTCTGCAGCGATGTAGAAGGGAAAAAGAACCGCGAGACAGTCATTGTACTGAAGGCCATGCAGGTTGAGATCTTGTTCGAGATGATCAAGACGAGCATTGCCTATATTGGTACGGTCGAGGAAGCAAAGCCTAGGCATCTGTGAGAAACAGAGAAAACAACAGTTGAGATACGAAACTTACAGATAGATGAGAGACATGAAAGGAATGAGATACCAATCAAGCTTCCGTAGCAGCTTTTTCGTGCCTGCTTCATCAAACCCATTTGTCTCTACATCCTCAACAGATGTACCAACTGATACAGGAACGACGGTAGCGTCGTAACCAGTCTTTTCTGCCATGGCGATTAAAGATGCTCGAATTCCCTAGCAAAGGCCTCGCCCTCAGGCAAGGGCTGAGTATCCTTCAAGTACCCATAGTGCTCTATGCTGACGAATTTTGCAGATGCATGAGTGAGACAGTGCATGGTAGCTGTGCAGTACCAAGGTTCCAGACTTGCTGTCTTTTTTTCAAGAGGCTACAGTAGTGTAGCACGCCTATCTTGCCTCTTGCCCGCGTTGGTAGTGATACTCCGAGCTCAATATGTTTGTGTCACGCAAGAAGGGCTCTCAGTGGCTGGATGGTGCAGGCACCTAGACCAAATTAGCCGATGAGGCGAGAAAACGGCTAGGGCTTGTCTGGGGTAGCCAAGGCGTAATCTGTACGTTTATCTCTGCGATGTTCAAGGCTTGTAGCTAGCGAGCGCAACGGTAAAGCTTGGTTGGCCAATAGCTGAAGCTTGTGTGCGTGGGCTGACATGCATGCGGATCTTGGTTGTATCTGGGAAACGGTCATGTCAGCTTCATCAGATAGATATGCATGAATCTTGTTTACATGTAACAAAGGTAGACGTGTGAGCGACAAGATTAGTCCAGATGAATTTAGCGCTGCCTACCTGTCAAAAGGCTGGGGCAAAGACAGGGTTTCGCCCTGGCCACACTAAGTCGTTGTCACAAAAGCGGATCTAGCACTTCCCTCGGCGGTTAACGAGATCTAGAGCGATCTGGAAGCACTGATTTTAATCAACACCTCCTTCTTGCTCCTGCAGCACTAATTCATGTCTGCTTTGTCTCGCCAAGCATCTGATGCAGTACGGTGAAGAAATATATCTTTCCCGTAGCCTTGGGCACACTTCTGAAAACGGGCATTGTGCCGAGAGGGATAGATTTTCTTGGAGCTGCAGGAGGAGAGCATGACAACGCAGAGAGAGCGTTTCAGAAGCAGACGGGTGGCAGTGGTAAGTGTAGTGGAAGAGGAGGCACATAGTGGACGTGATGACCTGTGTGATTCGCACCGAGGCGAGCTGGTCGGTTTTCGATGCTCTTCAACTTCTGCTTGGAAGTGAATATAAAAGTAAGAAAAATTCAAGCCAGGGTGAGGCATTGGTGCTGCATTTAAACTTTGATAGTGAAAGGTGTTTTGAGGTTCTTTTACGTAGTCATCTTCTCAATGCGGCTGAAATGCAGTCTGCTCAAGTTAATCACGGGCCTCAATATTCGTTTCCAAAGTAGAGAAATACAATGTTTTCTTTGGAATAATTCACTAGTGGAAACTGTCCAATCGTTGGGGAAGATGATCAACCGAACTATTGAAATGTGACGATTCAGACTTGTAACTGGTCAGGAGGCTGGATACGCCCATACAACCAGTGAAGCGGCAAGCAGTCTACAAGTAAGAGCAAATTGTTCTTTGAGCGTTGCACAGAAGAAAGGGCGTTTGGAGCGAGCAGGTTTCGTTCGTTTGTAGAGGCCCGGCAAGCCGCTAGAAGAAATCACCTTGCTGTTGACAGGTTGGCGACAGGCGTGTGCAACAATGCCAACGCGGTGAAGCGGTCGCCCTGTGTTCCGTTCGTGCTTGAATAGCAAACATGGTTAGTGCTTGCCTCGTGGGAATGGCCCTGACCATTTTCCATAAGCTAGTGGTGGTGATGCAAGACAGAATGTGAATTCCAGAATGTGAATTCCAGAATGGGCTGAATAGAGAAACCACGAGGTTTCCAGTGTCTAGCTTCCCCATGATTAATCTGGAAGAAGTCATTCAAAGTCAACTTTATGATCACTATCACCAGTCTCATCATTGTAGTCGGGGAATTACGAAAAGTATGTGCCCCACTTGTCTTTTGTGAAACTCAATTTGCTGACTGCCCAGGATGGCCAAAGTCTCTTTTCCGGTTTGATGGCTCATCCACCAATAGCATGTCAGAGTCGCCGTCATCTTTGCCCCCGTAAGAAAAAATCAACCCCCAGAAGAGTTGCGATGGCCATATGTGCGGAACGGTACACCAGAGCGGCGCTGGTTTGTGATGTCAGAGTGCATCCGGCGCGAAGTACCTGCATTGAGCGACAGGTGCCGATAATTCACGGGCTATGAATTAAGGTCGAAGCCGAATATGGTCCCGAATTGCGAGGGTCAACTTGGGAGCGTACGCATGTACTTATGTATATGCCCATCTCTGCACATATGCAGCAGATCTGTCTTGCAGATCTTATGCCAATCCGCCTCCGATGTGCCTACTGATCCGCATGCCACTAAGGAACCTTTAAGATTTTACTGTAAGCTGTCTTTGTGGCGGAAGAATATAAGCCGGGGCGGTGATTCGTCAGCTACCATGATCATGATTTCACTGGAGCTGAAGCAAGTCGAGCGAGATCCAGTTGTACTGTTTCAGCCGGTTCTCAACCACACGAAAAAAGGGAGTCTGCAGGGTAAAGGGGCCATATAATAAAGGGATCAAACATGGTGCTTTGAGGGTGACGTTTGATAGAAGGACGGGAAGAGGCGGGCGCCGATGGCAGGTTATGATGACAGCAAGGGAAATCGATATTGGTAACGTCATAGGGAAGGCACGCCCGGGCGCGCCTTCCGCATGCACACATGGATACATACATGAATACATGTACATATGCAGAGGGACAAGATGGCTTGCCATAGACCGAACACAGACCTCAGATATTCCCAAACCAGGAGGCAACAAAATAACAGAACAAACTCTGCGGCACGACGCGTTGACGCGTTGTGTGGCGGGATGGTGGGAGAAAACATGGGCGTCTCCACCGGGCAGCGCAGTCACGTGTGGCTGTCTCGGCTGCAGGCCAACCTCAAATGTTCGCCGAAGCAGAGCAGCTCTTCTTTTGTCGCCGCAATACGACTGCATTCCCCCCACCGAATCCCGTGCCACTAAATACTGTGCCACTGCCTCCTTGTCCCGCCTCGCACGAAACCACTGCCCGCCTGCCACCTTCACCTCGACTGGACCTGCCTCCAACACATCGCCGCATCCATCCCCACACTAAATCTTCTGGCATCGACACCACGCTTCCTCACCACTCCTTGACCCACCACACCATGGCTCCTACTTCTTTTGCTTCGGCAGCTGCGGGAAACAGTGCCAATCCAGCGCGCGTAGAAGCGGCCGGCGACTGGTAAGTCGGCCCTCGTCTCTGTTTGCATCTCTTCCACACGCATCATTCTTCACTCTGGGCGCGCGGCGCTCGCCCATTTCAAGTCGCTACAAATAACACACTGCTCTCTCGCCCTACACAACCCCCGATACCCATCGCTGCCAATATGTGGCGTGGCAATTGCTTTGATACTCACGCCGACCGCAGGGCCCGACGCACCAACGGTGCCACGCAAACATTCCGCCGACCCTCACACGCGACCAGCCTTTCAGGATCAACAACCCAACCAATCTCACGAGACCCTCCTGCGTCACAAACTCCCTCAACCAGCGCCGGCGTATATGTTCCCCCACATGCACAGCCTGGCCGCAATGGCAGTTCGTTTGAGGGCCGGTATTCGCGAGATCAACTGACGCAGTTGTTCCGGATACAGCAACAGGCCGGAGACCTCAGCGACGGACTGTCAGATTTGTACATGGGCGTATGGGAACCTCATGCTACCAACGGGGCCTCGGGCGCGTCCTGGGGCCGCAAAGACGATCATGGTGGTGGCAGGGAAGCGCCAAGCGGGGTCGATCAGTGCTGGGACAAAGACGGCAGCATATTGCCGCTGAGTCTCACAGACATGACCGACGAAGAGAGAGAGGTAGGCTGTTGCTCATTGCACAATGCAGTGACCGAGGCTAACGTGCGCTTTCTCGCTTAGATCTTCCTTTCGTCTGTCAACTCGCCGCTGAAACCCCCCACGCAGAACAACAACAAGGACGGCACTCCCAAAGAACCTCTGTCACTGCGCAAGTCTTCGGTGTCGCAAGGAGCGGGTACTCCCTACGGTCTGTCCTCGCCCACTACCTCGCGACCGGGCGCTCGACGTCGCGACACCGGCGAAGCCTACCCCTTCCCCTCCTCTCCCGCTACCTCACGATTCGCGCGCGAAGAAGGCAGTGCCGTCACCCCGCCGCCTGCTCTGGTACGTCGTCGGACGGATTACAAGGAGTCTGCAGAGGGTCGTCCGGGTGAAGAACGCGATCGGGAGAAGGGTGCTGGCGACAACTCAGGTCCTTTTGGTCCTGCGAAGCGCAGCACTACAGCGCCGTTCAGCCCAGGTGCTGGTGCATCGCCTTGGTCTGCAACGCCTGGTGGTGGCTTTGGTGCATTTGGAAGTTTCGCCAATCCACAAGCAGATAAGAAGCCTGGTTACGGTAGCTTGCGCGGCGAGAGTCGCTTCAAAGGTCTAATGGGCAAACCAAGTGTTGAGGACTTTGGCAACGGCCCGAAGGACAAAGCTTCGACGAATAACTTGGGCAAGCTTAGCGAGGCAGAGCCCTCAAAAACTGATGTATCGTGGATGGAGGCCCGCACCAACCGACCAATGAGCAGCGACACAGATCCTTTCCCCGACCATGACCACCCAACGGGCAGTGCTGCGCTTCGCGGCGAAGACGTTAGTCCGCCCCGACCTCAAGGCTTCGGTAATTTCGCAACGCCCCACCGCCCAGACCACCGTGATGACTCTGGATTATCTGCATTCGGAATGACTACCGACAACATGTATAGCAAGAATAATTTCACAGAGCAGTCGCCCCTCCGTGGAGCTGGTAACGAGCCCATGAGCCCGACGGATACCAATCCATACCAAAGCCCGCATCACGCACGGGATCAGCATGACGACTCGGACGATTCCGGCGACCAAAACGCCCACTTTCCTGGCATGAGCAGCTTCCACATTGACCAGTCAGTCCACTCAAGCATTCACAATGCCTTTGGTGGGCTTGGAGGCCTTGGAAAGGCTGTGCCGTTCGAGACTGCAGCAAGCGATCGTAGTCAAACCTCCAGCGTTGGTCCCAATCGAGGTTTTCCTACCTTGCCTGGCCTTGGTGGTGGTCTGCCTGGTCTGGGAGGTGCCTCGGCTTGGCCATCTCACACCTTGGGTACCCCAACCCGCGAACGCGGCGGTCTCGGTGGCTTTGAAAGTGCTTTCGGAAACGTAGGTGAGGCTCAATCACCTTCTCTGGCCGGCCTAGGCAACAGCTCGTTGTTTGGTCATGGCCATGGCACAGTAGGCCGTTCTAGCAGACTCGGCTCCTTGTTCCCAGCTTCTATGCAAGAGCAGATGCGATCCAACGACCCGAATCGAGCCCCGGTTGACGATGGCTCTTCGCACGGTGATCGTCAGCATAGCATGACTGGCACTTTTGGAAGAAACGCTTTTGGCGGCCAAGCGCCCGCTCGTGATACGGATAGCCCTTTCCGCGCAAACCGCAATCTTTTCGACGACTTCTCTAATGCCCATCATGACGATCATAACTCAACAGGACAGCCCCAGAATATAGCTACTACCTCCCTCTCTATGGCTGCCTTGAACCCGACCAGGACTGCCCAGCCTTCAACCCCAGGCGTTGGAAGCCCAGCTTCTAGTCAGCCTCCAGTTCCTCAACAGCGTATGATGGTCATGCCTGATAGAATGAGGTGGATCTACCGTGACCCATCAGGCAATGTTCAAGGTCCATTTTCTGGTCTGGAGATGCACGACTGGTACAAGGCTGGATTCTTCTCGCCTGAGTTGCTAGTCAAGAAGGCCGAAGAACCCGACTACGAACCTCTGGCGCAGCTTATCCGTCGTATTGGCAACTCGCGTGAGCCTTTCTTGGTCCCTCAAATTGGCATTCCTCATGGTCCCGCCACATCTCAGCCTGGTAACTCCTGGGCCGGTGCCGGTCCTAGTGCTGCTGCTGCTCCAGGCGCTCAACCTCCGTTTGCAAACAGCTTCCCGAGCTTCGGAACCACTCTTACTGCCGAGCAACAAAATGCACTTGAGCGTAGAAAACAAGAAGAGCAATACCTCATGGCTCGTCAGAAAGAACACTTAGCTGCACAGCAACAAGCGCTTGCCCGCCAAGTCCAGATGGGAGTAATACCAAACCAGCTCAATCACCACTCCAGTGCGCATAGTCTGCACAGCCAACCAAGCTTTGGTAGTATCACGTCACCTGGCGGATATCAGCCATCACCCCCTCAAGGAGCGGTACCAGGAGCACCCGTTCCTGGGCTAATTGATAGTACATTCAGAGCTGGTCCTGGTCCAGTACCTGGTCTAGGCCCTATTGGCCCTGGTATGGACATGATGAGCAATCGCAGAGACCAAGATGTGCCCGCTATGATGGATCGTCTCAACTTGGGACGAAACAATCAGCCCCAGTTTGGCTTCGGTGGACAACAGCAGGACCAAGATGCACATGCGCAATATGTGGCTTCAGTGATTGGCGACCGGGCTCGCTTGAAGCGCGAACAAGCTGAACATGATGCCATGATCCGCCAGGGCAGCGCTGAAGACGTACAGGCTGCTCGCAATTTCGCCGAGCGCTTTGCAGAGTTCAATGAGCTCCGAGTCCAGACAGATATGGAACAGCCAAAGGCGGTTCCTCCGCCAGAGGGTGTCATTGGAAAGCCTTCGTCTTCGTCGGCTCAGCAATCACAGCAAGCATCTGAGCCTGCATCGCCCGTTGGTGCAGATGGTCAAGAACACCAATCTGAAAACAAGGAGCAGCCATCTTCTACTGGACAAGAGCCACTATCGCTTACTGAACAAGTGCAGAAGGCTGCTTCTGCTAAGCAATCCCCTCAATCTGCAAGTGCGTGGAACAAGGTCGAGCCCGCAATTTTTCCATTCCCGCCACCACCATCTCAATCCCCTCTTCCCGCACCTGCCGCTCAGAGGAAACCAATCGTTGCCGAAAATCTCAATGCCGAATCTCGCTCGGGTGCAGCAACCCCAGCCGCCGATACCCCAAGCGTCTCGGTTGCACCATGGGCGAAGGAGCCTGTTAATGCATCCCATGGGCCTTCTCTGAGGGAGATTCAAGAGATGGAAGCAAAGAAGGCCGCAGAGCGAGAGGCTGTTGCAGCTGCAGCTCGTCGTGAAGCATTCGAGAAGGAGCTCCAAGCTCAGAATCAGTCACCTGCGGTGCAACCTGGTTTGCCTTCCAGCTCGACTTGGGCAAGCGGTGCATCTCCCGTCACACCCAGTGCAAACAGTGCTTCCGTATGGACCAAGCCTGTGGCAAGTAAGGTCGCCGCACAACCAACTCCAAGTTCTAAGAAGACGCTTCAGCAAATTCAGAAGGAGGAGGAAGCTCGAAAGCAACGTGCCGCAGCTCAAAGTGTTGCTGCAGCCAACGTATTTGGATCGCCAGTCCCACCGCCATCTGCTGGAAAGCGATATGCTGATTTGGCGGGCAAGAGCACCCCTGCGTCGCCTGCAGGACCTGCAGGGCCTCCTGGTAGCAGCCCATGGACCACGGTTGGCGCAAGTGGAAAGGTCAAGGCACCAGGTGGTACGACAACGCCCGTCCCTGGCGCCGTTCGCTCGGCTAGTACTACCATAGTGCCCTCTCTCGCTAAGAAGCCTACAGTCGCTCGCAGTAGTACTGCAGGAGCACCGTCTGGAAAGCCGAATGCGGAAGAAGAATTCCGCAAGTGGGCTGTTAATGAGCTCCGCCACGATCTTAACAAGAACATCAATGGTATGTCCTAACCTCTATTTCATTAAGTCATGCTTACTAACGTTGATACAGCCGAGGACTTTGTCTCGTCTCTCCTCAGCTTCCCCGCTGACGCCGAACTCATTACCGAGTCCGTTCATTCCGCCTCCAGCACGCTCGACTCTCGCCATTTCGCCGAGGAGTTCCTTCGCCGGCGTAAACTGGCGGACAAGGGCATCATTGATGAGCGCAACACCTCTTCTCCCGCTGAGAACAAGGCTGGAGGAAGCGGATGGTCTGAAGTCGCCAAGAAGGGTGGCGCCAACGCGACCCAGCAGCCGCCCCTGGACTCGAGCAACTTTAAGGTTGTTGCTCCCAAGAAGAAGACTAAGCGGTAAATTCGTCACGACTTGCTGTCCGTTGTTTGGGAAGGAAAGCTTGTTTTTCATGGTTCCAGAAAGCGTAGCTGCAGTCAAAAGTATCTAAGCTCGGACGAGGAGCGATCTTTGCAAGTGGTTGAGGAAAAAAAAGGAACAGACTAGTATGCAAAAGATGGCGACTGCTGTGATGATTGGATAGTACCTTGGTGTGCATTTCTTCGCCGTCTCTAGGCAACAAGCACATGCATTCGTTCTATAGCTCTCAAGGATGTCGTCATCTCTACCGTAGTGCTAAGTACTAGGAGTAGATTCAACAACATGTCCATGCTGTTCTGTCCACTCTGGTTTCCTTGCTCTTTATCCTTGTACACTGACAGTTTGACTCACCATCGGACATTCTGATATCATAAATGTCCCAGGTCTCTCTCTCTCCTCCTCCGTACTTATACTTCTCTGGCTGCTCTTAGTATATACCAGGACCAGTGAGATATGTCACGCACGTATACACGTCGATATAGGAGACAACACTTCTATTCATATTTATATACGTTTCACCATACACATTGCCTCATGTTCCCCGAGCCAACGGCGAAAACAACCCCCTCTCCATCTCCATCATGACGGAAGCGCGGCAAACAAGAAAATCGAGAAAGCGAGGGTGAGTGGGGGTGGGGTATACAATTCTTTGCATCTCGGTCTCAATTTCAACATCATCAATATCAACACCACATAAAGAAATAGAGAGCGTAATGAGACTTCGGTTTTTTTTCATCTTCAATTCCACAGGTTGGAAAGCAGCAAATTGGTATATTTCTTTTCTTCGCGCCGATTCGAAGGTGCTAGGTAAGGAGTAGTAAGTTAGGATTTGGGAGAGGAGGGGGAATCATTTCGAAATCGACACAAAGAGGCTTCAAAGGTTACATGAGCAGCAAAAGCAAAAAAAGGGATAAAAAAGAAACGCCATTTGGAAATAAGCAAAGGGGACCCCACACACACGCGCGCAAGAAAACAGCAGCAAAACAAGACAACAAAAACCAGAGAGAGATGGAGAGAGAGAGACAAAGACAAAACAACCAGCCAAGCCGGGCTTATACGTGATATTCGCCGTAGGAGTGGGAAGGTTTTGGGGGTATAATTCT
The DNA here is from genome assembly GCF_000338995.1 of Bipolaris sorokiniana ND90Pr. Classification (NCBI taxonomy): domain Eukaryota; kingdom Fungi; phylum Ascomycota; class Dothideomycetes; order Pleosporales; family Pleosporaceae; genus Bipolaris; species Bipolaris sorokiniana. The sequence continues at coordinate 195,175 of NW_006911904.1, read as the reverse complement.
TTTCTCGTCGCACACGTACAAGAGACAATTGAACGCGTAGCGGTGGGGGTATTCTTCGTTAAAAGGCCGGGGGGTACAGTAGTGGTATCAAATAAATGGTTCGAGATTGTTGGTGTATCATTTAACGAGGAGGCCCAATAGGGGCCGGGTATCCAGATGCAGAATGAGAAGTGCTAGGGCGCCCGCTGTCCACGGAGCCCCGCGGATCGTACCGGGGAGTCACGTCCCCAGACGCCGCGGAAGAGGAACCAAAAGGAAACTTGGACTCAAAACGAGGGGCTGGCATGGGCCAGCCGTTGGTGTGGTGCTCATCGTCTGCTAAGTTGATGCCGCTGTCATTCCACGGGTTGCGGTAGCTACCGGTGGACTCCAAGCTAGCAAGGGATGCCTTGGAAGCGTTGCTAGAAGCATGCTTGAAGAGCGATCCGGGTGAGTTGGTGTTTTTACGTCCGTTGAAGATGGACGTGAACGATGACATGCTGCCTGGCTTGCGAAGGCGGTCTAGCATACCACGAGGCTCATCATCACCACCAAAGTGAGAGCGAGTAGGAGAGTCCGTGCTGTCGACAGCAGGCTCGGCACGCTGTAGAAGCTTCGACTCAAAGAAGGGTAGAGAGTCTTCGAAAGAGTCAGACTTGGGACGTGGAAGCGCGCCACGAACCGTGTTAGTATCTAGCCCGTGCATGACAAGGTGGTTGAGCAAGAAGTCAATTGCATCCTTCAAGCCACCGGCATTGTTGCGAGTGAAGACAATGTGGAAAGCCTCAACCTGCTCTTCTTTGCCATCAATGGTTTCAGTCTGAGCTGGCTGGAGCTGGGCATCGACCTCATGTTGAGTCTTGAGCTTGTCGAGAATCTCAGCCTTGAATTCTGCGGAACGTATGTGCTCGCTAAGTTCAGTGGTTGAAGGGAAAGCTAGGTCGTGGGATTCTGGCACCATGCCCTGAGATTGGTTAGTGGGCGTGTCTTGTGATAGAGTTGTAGGATAAAAAAACATACCAAGAACTCATCGACTGCGAATGGCACCTGGTATTCAGGGCCAGACACAGTAACAATGTCACTAGCCTCCTCAGTGCTAGGGAAGGTAATCTTGCAGTTGAACTTCTTCTCTAGCTCGTCAATCTTGTCTAGGCGGGCAATGAGTTCACGGTGGTACAAGCGGTTGATGTTGATAGTCTCAGAGACAAACTCGGCATCAGCCTTCTCAACCATGTCCATGATCTCTTGCTTGACGAGGTCTAGGTTCTGAGCATTACGCGCAGGTGTGCGGCATATGACATTGTCGACCTTGATGTCGTCTTCTTCTTTGCCGAACCCACCACGATCCATAGCATTGGAGAACTTGACGAAGACGGAATACTTCTTCATGATGCGTTGGATATGCTGACCGCCGATGCCAATGATGCGCTTGTGGTACTGATCAGGTACATGGAAGGAGATGGATGCGGGCATCTCCTGCTCTACAAGATCGAGACCATTCTTTGTGGCTTCATACTGAGCGCCACGGACTACAATGTAGAAGTTGTACTCGTTGAAGCCATCAAAGACAATCTGGACACTGCTGTGACTCATAATCTTGTTAATCTTGCCATTCTTCTTGCCACTGACAAACTCCTTGTGTTCATTGGCAAGCTCAATCTTGACGCTCATGTTGTACTGCGACTTCTTCACAAAGGGGATGTTACTAATGACCATTAGAGCAGCTCGTACAGCATCATCAGACCCATAGATATGGAAGTTGAGCTTCTCAAAACTGACTTCGGCACCCGAGTTGATGCAGATATCGGAGAGCATAGCACGAACGTCAGCTGGAGTGGGAGGACGTTGCGTAGGGTCAGGATGAGTGATGAACCACGATGCACTGTAAAACTGGCCGGCCTGAAAATTTGTAAGTAGGTGCATACAGTGGCAGACTATCAGAGACTTACAAGTTGCATGAGTTCGCGTACAGTGCGCTCAACGTGCAAGACGTCGGTGCCCTGTACGCGCACAACACCGCGCTGAACACCGAGAGGAGGGAGCAGGATGTATGATCCATTGTTCTCGATGATCTTGCGGACTTTGTCAAGACGTTCGAGCAAGATAGCGTCGAGCTTGGTGTCAGTGACCATGACGGGCTTCACAAAGACTTTAGTGGACATGACCAGATCATGCAGGCGTTGCTTAGCGCGCAATATGTTCTCGGAGTTTTCTCCCGTAATGTAGACTAGATCGTCGGGACGGCGCTGGGCACCCGGTGGCGTATAGCCGAACAAGCGCGGAAATGGCGGGGGGAAGTAAATGGCGGTGCCTGTAGCTGACTCAATCATCTTGATGTTCTTGCGTCCACGTCCACATATCAGGGTATGCATGGTCAATTCCAGCTTCATGGTATCAACACATCGCTTAAGCTGTGACGGTATACTGTTAGCACGGGGCGCTAGCGAACATCAGTGGGGTATCAAGAACTCACAATCTGGTCGATCATAATCAGCACTCGCGTCTTTGCGTGCTCCATGGTCTCGAGGTCTCCGTAGATGGCGCATCGAAGGCGCGGGTCGACTCCGGTATCGATGTTGCCATGGAAGCTGGCCGTCTCAATGTCGGGCTGCTTAGGCATGAGCAGGAATATGTCGGCCTTGGTCGCCTTGGCAATGAGATCGAGCTGGTTGAGCACAGCACCTCGGATATTTTGCGTAGGCGGGTCTATGATGAGCTGCGAATCAATATCGACAAAGGATGATCGCTGTGCCAAGATGTCAGCAACGGCCCGACAGTTACAACACCGAACGGGCAGCCTACCAGAGAAATGGGCGTGGAGTTGAGGATCCGGCAGCGCATCGAGTTGACAATCTCGAGTTCGCCAGACAGACAGACGTTAGTGACGAGGGCCCGCAACGGGCCCCGCTGCAGGCCAGGAAGCGGCTTGGACTCGGCGGACGTGACAACGGCAGACACGCGTCCGTCCGTCTGCTCGCTCACCTCTCGACACAGGTTGCGCAGGTTGTCGACGTTTTGGGCGTGTACAGGCAGTTTGTGGGTGGGCGTTGAATCTGCCGTGCCTTCCGGATGGGTCCATCGCGCTTTTGCCCCAGGGCTGGCCCACATGATGTCGTCCGGGTCGGGGCCAGCGAGATTGGAAGAAAAAGGCACGTTGAAGGACAGATTGACCTGGGTGCCGGGCGGTATGACGGGCGGGGCTGAGGTTGCGGTCGAGGGCCGCTTGATCGAAGCTGTGACGGGCATTTCGTGGTTGGACCTCGAGAACGAGAAGCCGGTCGAGGGGGTCATCTTCTCCCAGCCGTGCCGGGCTTGTGCCGGGAAATTTGAGAGTTTGTGCATGGTGGTGGAGGATACGCCCGGGGGTGTTGGCGGGCGTCGGTGGGTGGGAGAGAGCAAAGGGAAGAAGGACGAGGAAGATGGGGAGCGCAGCAGCAGCTGGCGGGCGAGCGAGCGTCGAGCAAGGCAGAACGGGCTGCTGATTGGCTGCACTCGCGATGGTGGGCCCCAGCGTGCCTCCAACACCAAAAGCAACCTCGCCCTGCGTGGCCACGACCAACACCAGCTTGCCCTCGCCAGCAGAGGGGGGAGAGGGGGCGAGGGGGCTGGGAAATATGCCCGTCGAGTGCAGTGGGTCTTTGTGTCTCTTACATCTGCTTTGTTTTGGCGTGTTGCATCATCGGGTTCTTGTTTGGATTCTTCTATTCTTCTTCTTCGAGTCGCCTGCTTGTTGAGCTGGGCTGTGTGGTGGTGGTGGACCGAGAGCCTGCACATCCTTGACCAAACAAGTATAGTTGGGCGCTCAGACTCGTTGCGTATTACACCATCATGGCCTTGCCGAGCACGAATGGAAATGACGCGGGACCCGGCCACTTCCCCTCCTCGTCCTTGTGTTGTATACTAGCATCTATGTATATTTACACATGCACATGTGCAAACCCTCATGATGCCCATGGCTGTGCTGCCTCGACAGAACCTCTTTGCGTGGCAAACAAGCATGGCCCGATGCATGAGAAACACACCGCGTGCCGGTGACGAAACAGGCTTGAGAGCAAGTCCAAGCGTCTCCCCCAATACACTACCTATACATCCATACAAACATATACACTTACACATGCACCTATGTACATACACTGTTCGTGGCGCCCGACCCTCTTCCCGCCGCTGCTCCTCCCACTTCCACGCTTCCGAATATTACGTCCGCGCCCCTCCCCCCTTGCCGTCCCATGACGGATGTTCGCCCGCCAGCCTCATCTGGTATAACCACCCCTCTACTAGTCGGCCTCTACATCCGGCCTGCGTCACCCTTGCGCCACATCGCCCTGAAACACCCGCCTGCCTACTGCCAAGCCCCTTCTCCATTTGCTCCATTGCTCCTTCTCTCTCACTTTTGATAACTTCATTTTTTGTATCATGGCACAATCCACAAGTACACAAGAAGCGAATAGAACAACCCTAGTAGGCCATGATGCATTGTTATCAACTAAAGCTACCTTCTCTTCTTTCACATGCTGGGCCTTATCCAATAACCCCATCGTATTCACATTACAACACAAGCTACACAATGTGCCCAGCAGCTAGTCAAAAAGCCCAAACTTTATAACAACAAACCTCAATACCGCGTATACACATGACGCCCCTCGCCAGCATATGCCTCCGGTCCTACCTCCATGGGCCCCTCCTCGACGTACCGCCGACTTTGCGGCGCGCTGATATACTGGTGCTCCTCGAACGGCTCCTGGTAGACAACACTGACTTCCCGAAACCGCGGTTGCGACCCACGCACCGCCACTGGCTGTATGCTTTCGTGCCGGACATAGCCCTCGGGTATCTCTCTTCGCACTCCCTCGGGACGCATACTGTATGATCGCGCTGGAGGATACTCTCGCGGAGGACCCATCTCTTCGTACTGTGGCCCAGGTCGATGTTCCATCTCTATTGGACGACGAGACGCCTCTCGGTGACGATACGGACTCTCCATTATCTCACCTTCCGACGCTTCAATATACCGTCGCGGTGGTGGCGGCATTCTCTGTATAGGTTCGCCTTCGTACACCTCTGTCCGAGCAGGAGCGCGCATGCTAGGCTCTTGCGTAACAGCGCGCTCGTAAAAGGGGTCCACCTCAATGCGCCTACTTGGCGGTGCCATTGACTCTCGAGCATCCACTGGCGCAGCGTAGTACCTATTGCCGTATTGGTCTACAACAATTCGGCGGGGTGGCGGGGCCATGAGCATTGGTGATTGCCCATGTGACATGTATTCGTGCACGGGAGATCGCGAGCGACCGTGGACATATCGAGGTGCTGCTGGCGGGCGCGTCGACGCTTCTCGGTACATGGGCGGCACTTCTGCGCGCTCGATGAAGGCATGAGATGCTGCACGCATCTGACGTGGTTCTGACGCAACATACATATGCCCTTCACCATTAGGAGAGTACGGTCGTCGCGCATACTGTAAGCTCGCAACCCGTCTAAGATCCTGATCGTCGCGCAGTGCTTTGCGTTGTGGTGTGCGTATGACAATAGGAGATGAGGATGGCTCGTCAAACTCACGATAAGAGCGTACAAACGGATCCTGCTCGCGATAGTAGACAGGTTGCGCTCGCGGACTTGCCTGCGCCGATACAACCTCCAAATCATCGGGCTGTGGCTGTAGCGCACGACGTTTACTGGGCTGCGGATCAGAGTAGGATCCGAATGGAGGAGGTGATTGCGGTTCTTCTTTGATATAGGGCTCAGGAGATTGTGCAACCTGTTTGCTGGCTTGTTGTCGTCTCCTTTCCTCTCTTCTCCGTTTGCGAGGATTTTGAACAGACTGCCCTGCACCGGCTGGACTCTGACGGCGTGAACTATACACAAATTAGCATGATCCTCAACATTCTCAAAATAAATGTGCTAGATACAGAGATACTGTAGAGCCTCAATTCGCTGTGCAAGATATTTTCTAGGCTGAGGTACGGCTTCCAAAGTCGGATGGTACTCAGCAACGGAAGATTGATATCTCATGCGATTATTCGGCGTTGAATGTTACCCATGGTCCAGGACGTTTCAAACGACCATGAAGGAAAATGACGTAGATGAAAGAATTCAATATCATACCCGTTTGTTCCACCATTGCGATTGCGGCCCCGGCTTCTTGGTGGTTCACTGGGACCAACGTCGGCTGGAGGCGGAGAATAGTCTTCTTCTTCGTCACCGTCCTCATGCACTTGTGCAGGCTCAGGCTCATAGATTTCTATGTCATCAGCCGGCTCGTAGGCCTCCTCATCCAGATCGATCACTGGGGGCTGGGCGGGACGAGTATGAAGAGTCACTTGCTTGGCAGTTTGTTGCGCCTGCGGGGTCAGTGGAGTTGCAGCAGCATGAGCATGGTCAGCGTGATCAGGCTCTGGCGACCAACTGTCTGCCTTGCTAGAATAATAGGAATTCTCGTCAAACGACTCGACGCCATCACTGTTGTTAGCCGTAGATGGTAAGCCAGAAACAGGCGGAACCAGTTGGTGAGCCTTGATCAAACACTGCTCTACATCGATGAGAGCTTCTCGCTCGTCAACATCGTTGCCGCGACCCTTGCGGTCAAACTGATCCTTGAGAGCGCGTTCTATTTGCTGTCGCTTAAGCTGCTGCTCTGCCTTGACCAGATGTTCAGACTTTGTGAGCAGGACAGGATCGATGCCCGATGACGAAGACTTGGCCGAATATGGTCGCTGTGTAGGATGTATTGGAGAGGTAGGGGGCCGCGCGGACGACGCTGGACGCGGAGGAAGCAGCTGTGACGAGGGTCCATTGGGCGTGCCGTTGATCGTGGGCCTGGCCAAGGCGGCTTGGGGAAGACGCGGTGCAACCTGTTCAATTACTTTGGCTGGAAGGTGTATACGCGGATGTTTGCTAGCGAAGACCTCATCGCGTATCTGCAGAATCTTCTGGAGGAAATCAGCCTCGCGAAGCACCTCTGCAGATACCGCGCTGGCCCCGTTCAAATGCGACGACGGCGCTGTGGCTGTCGACGACATTGAAGCCATTTGCGCTGCGATTACAACAGAAAGAAAAGCCGAAAAATTAGTACCAGCACCAAGAAGCAAGCGCAGCGTTGGCGATTATACAGATACAGGCAGCACCCGCGACTGAGCTGGGTGTGGGGATTGATAAAGGGGAAGGGAGTTGACAGCGGCCAGCGGGAATGCAGAGAGATGGAGTTGCAGCGCGTCTTGGTTTTCAGTGATGCACGCGCCAATCCCAGCTAGTCCTAAACGGGCATGCTAGTCGGCCATGTATTCATCGCGCCTTTGATGACTGTAAAGGGAAGGACCGAGTTCCGATCCGACAGAAGTTCCTCGAAACACTCTTCAGTCTTCGTCGTCTGCACCGGTACAGAGAGGTATGACGACATCACATATCTGCACCGCCGTCTTGCTTGTTGTCTTGTATTGATCTCTCATACTTTAGTGCCACTCACTCCGACCACTATCTTTACTATTCTTGATTCTAGTATTGTCATTTCGCAAAATATTACGAAACCAACTTCTCCACTATCAACCCCTAACTCAACACGATGCACTTCAACACCGCCGCACCGCCAGAGACCATGAACTATCGGTCGCAACCCGCACATGACTCACCCGCGAACGGTACGGCTATTGTAGACGAGAATGAGAAGCCCGTCTTCTTTTTCGATATTGACAATTGTGTAAGTAAGCTCTTGAGACTTGATCAATACCTACTGACTATTATGTAGCTTTATCCAAAGAGTGTGTATTTCGCAGTACGCAAATTCTGATACTTCATACTAAAATGATCAGGTCTCGAAATCCACCGTATGATGAGCGAACTGATAGGTAATTACCCCTCTGTATTAGCTGAACTTCCATAATGCAATTAGATACTTCACCCTTCTGCTCGTATTGGGAAGTTTTGTGCTTTTTCTCAAACATTAGCTCAACTTTTACAGATAAATTTTTTCAAGATCACCTGAGTCTTTCACAACAAGACGCCAACGAGCTGCACTTCCGATACTACCGAGAATATGGTCTTGCAATCGAAGGACTTGTGCGCCACCACAAGGTCGACGCACTAGAGTACAACAGCAAAGTCGATGATGCGCTACCTTTAGAAGACGTCATCAAGCCCAACCCGGAACTACGCAAGCTGATCGAAGACATTGATACCAGCAAAGTCCGCTTGTGGCTATTTACTAACGCTTACATCAATCACGGCAAGCGCGTCGTCAAGTTATTGCAAATCGACGATCTATTCGAAGGAATTACCTACTGCGATTACGGCTCGGAAAAGTTCTACTGCAAACCACATGCCGAGATGTTCGAAAAGGCCATGGCTGAAGCGGGCATCAAGTCGAATGAAAAATGCTACTTTGTTGGTGAGTTGGATCTGAAGAATAGGTTTTCTTGGAATATCACTAATTCTATGTCAAGACGACTCGTACATCAACTGTAAAGCGGCTGAAGAACGAGGATGGAAAACAGCACACTTGCTGGACGAAAAGGATCCAGCGCCCGAAGTACCCGCTAGCAAGTACCAGATCCGCAGTTTACAGGAATTGCGCAAGATTTTCCCTGAGGTATTCAAGAGCTCGTGAGAAAGAAGGACTGGGGTTAAAATATGGAGGGTATACCTTGTATAGAACCGGAGTACCGACGTCTTGCCAATATCGGAAACCCCATGCACCGTTAATCAAGATCTGAAGAGATAGAATTACACATAGAAGGATACAATCAATACAAGATTCATCACAAAGTTTGTGAAGTGGTCATGAAAGTTTGTTTATATTATCTAAGCTGGAGAGCATCTTCCCGCTGCACGTACCGGCACATGGTCCCAACCTCTTGCTTATGCTCAAACATGTAAGGAGCAAACACGTGTGTTCACACACCTTATAAACCATACCACCCGCTCACCGACTACCTACCCCACGGGAAACGCGAAAAAAAGTCGCGTCCACCCCAACATCACCAATGTCTCCGCAACCCACTAAACACTACCAAGTCATGTCCGCACCTACTACCACCACCACCAGCAACATCACCCCTTCCGACCCACCCGCCCCGCACTCTTCCGCTCTCCCCCCCTCAGACTCCTCCTCTTCCTCCAGCAATCCATCCTCCTCCCACCCCGCCGTCACACCCCCACGCACCCCCCTCCTCCGGCTCGAACTCCGCGACCTCTCCAGCCCCGGCGCCCACACCTTCCTCCGCCTCGTGCACGCCTCCACCGCCCTCTCCACCGCCGTCACCACCGTCCTCACGCACCTCTACACCGCGCTCCCTCCCTCTAGCATCCCGCCCACGCGCTCCGTAACCCTCGTGTTGCGCGAAATGGATGGCGTAGCCTACACCACCGGGTTGGACCTGGATTCCGACCACAAGGAAATCCACTTCAACACGTCGTACATCGCGGGCATCGATGCGGGGCGCGTCAAGGAAGAGATGCTGGGGGTGCTGGTGCATGAGATGGTGCATTGCTGGCAGTGGGACGGGCAAGGTGCGGCGCCGGGAGGACTGGTGGAGGGGATAGCGGATTGGGTGCGACTGAAGGCGGGGTATGCACCGCCGCATTGGAAGAGGCATATGGATTGTGAGTGGGATGCTGGGTATGAGCGGACAGGGTATTTCTTAGCGTGGTTGGAGGAGGCACATGGGAAGGATGTTGTGAGGAGGATTAATGAGGGGTTGAGGGGGTGCAAGTATGATGAAGAGAGGTTGTGGAGGGAGTGTTGTGGGAAGGGGGTTAAGGAGTTATGGAGGGAGTATAAGAAGTGTTATGAGGAGGAGTGTAAGTAAGGATGAGGGCATTAGGGACGAGGGTTTGAGTATTTGGGTTACTCGAATAACGTCAACTTTACCATGCCTAGTTCATGTTTGAATTTAGATCACAGGTCATGTACCGTACGCGTAGTTGATGAATGTAATATCCTTTACGTAGTACTGAACTATCTACAAGTCGCGCAATATACACCTCTAGAGCGAGCCTGTATTACACCATAACTTGCTGCTCCCGCTTACCATGTTTCCAGCTTGTTTTACTGTTGGCCAGTAACAATGCCCCCGGCTGGCGGTACTGGCTGTCCTTGAGTACCAATATCCTCCTCTCCACTGCTACCCGTCCTTTCCGTGGGCTTAGTTTCCGTCGTAGGCTCTTTGGGCTCTCCAATCCCATCTGGCTTTGGCGGTGATTTTGTACCCGGTCCACCGCGTCTCTGCCAGTCAAGCCATGAGCCACGGTATTCACCAACGTTTTGGTACCTGTCTTTTGTTAATTCTAATAATCTTCAACCTGACACACCATTCTCCATTTGAAGTAGTTTGTCACTTTATAAGAGGATCAACTCACCCAGCCTGTCTCGCAATACCGGCCGCTGCAGAACTCCTAACCCCCGCTTTGCAGAAAAACACAACTTCCTTGCCCTTGGGTGGCTTCTGGAACCCAAAGCGATCCTCGAAGTCTTCCTCGCTTAGGAGCAGCGCATCTGGCTGGGACGTAACGGGGATGTTGATAGAGGTGGGGATGGTATTGGCCTCGAATTCATGGGGTTCGCGCACGTCGATGAGCAGGCGAGAGTCGGAGGGGTGTTCGAGGATGTGAAGGACCTTTGCAAAATCAATAAGAATACTCAAGAAACAGGGAAATACCACAAAGAAGCTACGTACGTCCTCAAACTGGTAGACTTTGTTTAGGTTGGGTGGCTGTTGCGAATGCCATCTCTTCTGTACAGGCGCCAATTGCACACTTGAGGTGCTTCCCAAAATCGCTAACCTGCTCTGAGAAGCGCTTGTGCTTTGCTGCCGCAACGCAAGGCTGAAAGCTTGTGTAGCGTTGAAGCGCAATCGCGAAGTTCGTCGACCTATGACCGAGGCATGTGCGTGGACGCCGAGTTGAACCGCGCGTTTGGAGGCCATTGTTACTTTACAATGCGGCGGGTTAATTAAAGAATTATATATGAGGTCGTTGCTCTTAGCCTAGAAGATTTGGCGTGCAGTGTGTTTTGTGAGCAGAGACAATTGATGATGCAATCTGGAGCAGAGCGTGCTAGTCCTCGGATGTAACGAAATTAATCCCGACGTCACTCTTCGCGAACGCTGGGGCAATATGCATATACGCGCTAAGCCCTACGACAGGGCTAACATCCTTGAGCCTATGCAAACCATTCCAAGGGCAGACAGTGGCACTGGCGCAAGGAAGCTTTTCGTCAAAAGACTGCGCAATGTGTAGTTAAAGTGGTGAGTAGATATTCGTACTAAGTATGTTTACAAGTACTAGTTAGCAAGAATCTCGAATCCGTCAAACAATCCTGTACTCCTGCCATGTGGTAGCGCCATTTAGCAACGCCTACGTAATTGAAACGAGAAGAGTAATGGGGTATTAGACGCCTTCGAGTGACTATATTATGAAATTTCAAAACCAAAAACCCAAAGATTAAATGTTTCTCATGAATACATCAAGAACATAATCAGGCCTACTCATTGCGCTCAACGTCCAAACCACGCAACTTTTGCGACAGTAAACCCGCACTGGGCGGGCTATTCGGGCTGCTGATAGGAGAGAACGCGTTTCCACCATAGCCAACGTCGCCTTTGTTCAGTTTTTCAAAGGCACTATCACCGTGCGACGTCAAGCTCTTAACACCGGCGCGCGGAGACATGATTGGAGTTTTGGAGGGGCTCTTCGGATCAACATCCATGTGGTCTCGCGAGACGGGTCGTGATTCAATCGCAGCCAATCGACCAAGATTGAAAGGTATAGGCTGCATATCTGGTATGTGCGAGCTGAAACTGCTCGATGCAGACGAGTTTGTAGTACCACCTGTGAACTTGACAGCTATAGGAGGCATTGGTGCATGGTGGCTCAAGCCGTCAAGTTGATCGTACGCTTGCTGTGAGTGATAGCGCGGCCATCCAGCACTACGACGACGCAAATCTCCTTCGTTGGTGAACTGGGATCCAGCGGACGGAGTTTTTTGTGATGCCAACGAGTCGCGTGTTGGTTTGTAGGTACTATACCTTGGCTCTGGCTGTTGGATCTCATTTCTTAGTTTCTCCTTACCGTCAGGGACTCTGTTGGCAAAGACGACTCGTATACTTTTATATAGGTAGTAGCGACCTTTTGACGGACAACATATGTGCAAGTGAATCAAGTAACGGAGAATCGGGCGATCGTTGGGGTCATCCGAACCGCTGAGGGCAGCTTCTGGACGATCAGTACCGAGGTTTTTCCGTGAAGAAGCGGGCATGTCTATTATGGGACCGGCAGAATAACTGCGCTGTCTGAAAAATGTTTTCTGGCCTGGCTCCATGTCTGACACGTCGTATGGGACTAAGAACAGCTTCACTGCCGTCTTGTTTGGGTTCTTCAAAACAATCTGAAGTTGACCCTGCGGGGGAATTCGATAACAGCCCCCAGGAGGTGCTTTTGGTGACGTTGATCGTCGCTTTTTCTTTTCTCTCCGACGTAGATCTCCCTTTACAGCCTGTGCATTTTCTTCATCGCCAAGTTGTATCCGAAAGTCCAGGTCATCTTGATCTGGAGCAGGTGCGGCGTGTCGTCGCTTGCGTTTGCCAGGTTCGTTGCTTTCGTCGGGAGCGGGTAGTGAATTTTCCAAGTCTATGAGGCCGACATAGGGACTTGGTTCATTATCTGATATCCTGCCGTTTCCTGTGTTGTAGCTGTAGAAGACTGCGGGAAACGGAATTGTGACGTGAGGTGGGCACTTGAGGCTTGATTTGCACTGCCCTCCGAGAACGCCAATTTTCGCCACAAAGTCAAGGGGCCGTGATGGGGTTGTAGACATGCGTCCCCGCAAGATAGACTCTTCATATGAGCCTACCATGGGTGCGTGCTGGAGTGGAGACGCCTCGGATGAGAATGACGGCCGTCGCGGGTTGAGGAATTGTGATTGAGAAAAGGATTGAGGTTCTGAGTGATTGATTGTCGATGACCGCCGAGGTTGATGCGCTTGGTATGGTATCGAGCTGCTATAGCGTAGATGACGGGCAGCGGGTGTTCCAGTTGTAGAGCGCGCTATGTGGGTAGACTGGTAACCGTGGTAAGACACAGGAGAGTATGTGTGTCGACGACTGTTCCTACTAGGGCTTGGAGATGTCTGACGTGAGCTCGGCCTAGAAGAGAAATCCAAATCTGTATTGTTTGCCTGATGTACGAGCGGGCTTGTTGGAGGCAAAAGCGTTATCGAACTAAGCGATGACCGTGATGTCGTTCGTAAGCGCAGGGCTGTGCGATTGTCACAGTTGCGCAAGTCAACGTATGAGACGTCATGTCGGTTCGCATTGTACGCTGCCGAGGGAAAAGAACGATCCCATGGAACGACTGGAGATGTTGCGAGGAAGGCTGAAGACGAGACGTCGTTGCTCGAAGCGCACCCTGTTGGCTTCTCTCTGAAGTCTCCGGAGTGCAATGCCGACCGGGGACGCTGGATCTCTAGGCCTGCGGCTGCGGGGTCCCGCAGGTGTTCAGGAGTGGAGGGTTGTGAAGATTGCAAGTCGGCAGCAGGAGCAAGAGGGGTCTTTGAGCGGTCACGGGAATTGGAGCGGATGGAAGCATCGGGGTCGGTTGTGATGTCACTCTAGGGGAAAAGGGTCAGCGATGTGCTTGGTATGGCAGTGACGAACCTTGTAGCGACAATGCCCTCCAGGCGACTCAATACTCACACCCTGCCACTGCAGCCAGGACGGGCTGTTTGTCTTTTTGATTCTCTCTACCCATTCTTTCCGGCCGAACATGGACGACTTGCGCGTTTGGCTGGGCGACGCGGGGTCCGCGTCGAGCGACGATTCAATTGCGGTCGGTACCTGTGCATGTATACTGCTATTCCACGCCCCCTCGGCACCCGATTCTGCGGTTCCTACTCTTTGGAGGCTGGATGTCACCGGCTCAGGCAAGTTTGATGGCGTCCGCAGGCTATCACTGGGCTCATGAAATATGGGCATGGTTGAAGCAGATTGTGGCAATGGACGGCATAGGCACGAGTGCTGAGCAGATCAGAGCATACAAGCGAGAATGTGCAGGCGCGAGACGGTTGTGAGAGCACGAGGATGACAGTTGAGATGTCGCGATGGCGGAGAGGGCCAAGTTGTCGCGGTTGGAGCACCTGCTGGCCCGGCGAATGGTATGAGTAAGAGTTTCCAGTTTAACCCGGGTGCGCTGGCTCCAGTGGCCGTCTCATTGCACAGGCATGGTGCCCGGTTTAAGACGAAACGCCGTAGAGCCCGGGAGGTGGGGGTGCAGAGCGATAGAGAATGAGTGAATGAGTGGCGCAAGGGATGGGCGGATGACGAGGTGCGAGAATTGTCCCGAGGTGGTAGTATGTATATATGTCATCGGCGCTGATAGATAAAGTATGTACGTCGCTGGTGCGGCGACTGCTGAGGCGCTACATCGGGCGCGGTCACACGACGAACAAAAGAACAAGTTTTGTGAGCATTGGTGGCTGCACGTGCCCACGGCAGGAGGAGAATGGCTGTGTCTGTGTGGAAGAAGCACGGCGATGGATAGGGTTGGGACACGAGGGACTTTGACTGCTATGTACTATGTACACATGCACTCACATGCATGCGACCACATAGCACTCGCACCCTCGTCCCCCCCCCCCGCCGCCGTATTCGCGGCTGCACTGGGCTCCGCTTTGCCAAGCCTGACGGACCTCCGCGCCATTTTGCCTTTCCTATCCTAGCCTTTGCCCATCGAAACTTTTGCGACACCACAGACACCTTTGGCCATGGGCGCAACACGACCACATGAGGGCGGCTCCAAGTCGTCTTCAAAGAGCAAGGACACCAAGAAGAAGAAGGGTTTCGCCATTGGGCCTGCAAATCTGCCCGATGGCACACACAGAAGAAAAAGTAGGCGCCTCTCATTCACATCCCTGCAGCGCACTAGATATAGTCGGCGCATCAGAATATCAGACATGTTTTCGCAACGTGCTCTACGCCTCTTTTGCGCCTTCAAACATACTGTCTTCTGCAGCTGCTAATTGCGAGTTCAGTTGAAAAGATCAAGAAGAGTCTCATAGACAAGGCCAAGATCAAGAAACAGTACGCCAAACTCAAGGCACGCGAGGAAAAGGAAGCCGTCAACCCACCCAAGTCAGTCTATGACCGCGAAGCCAGCACCGAGCAAGGCGACAAAGTTTCCCCCGAACCTACTGCTGAGCCCACTCTGGAGCCACACCCCGACCGTGCTGTCCTGCTAGAGGAAAAGTCGCCTGAACCAGAGCGCCAACAGAACTTCGAGAGGCGTCAACGGCGACCGCGCCCCCAGCCCTTCCAGAAAGAAAGCTTGCTGGCCCAAAAGAAGAAGGACGAGGCTGAAGCGCGCCGGAAGGCCAAGGAAGAGGCCGACAGGGAGCGTGCTAAGAAGGCTGCTGAGCGAGAACGCTTTAGAAAAACAATGGCAAAAGCAAGGGGAGGTCCAAATGGCCAGCGAAAGTTGGGTCGCGAAAGCACTGTCCTGCTTGCAAAAGCACAACGACTCATGGGCAAAACCTGAAGCATCTTGCCCAAGTCTTCGAGTGGTTGAGCGAGTATACACACTAAATACTGCTGTGTCATGCCGCATATACAACCTGTCCTTCGGCCCTAGCAAGGGACGCTAGATCCAAGCGTGGAGACTCGTCTCGAGGACCATTATACAAGCGCATGTCTCACAAAAAATGATTGGATAGCATATACCGGTCGTCTGCAGTCATATATCTGTTACATTCGGCGTGCAAATCCGGAGCAATACCGCGGTGTAAACTCTCCCGTAGCGGCACCGGCCGAACAAGGTCCTTTCCCCTCACTCGGTGTACACGCACCAAACTCTATCTTCAGTCCTGCTATCTAGGATACACGGGCACTGGTTTCTTACGTTCTGTGCTTTCGAATCGACTTAATTACGTACATTGACGCGTAGCAGTCAAACTACACCAACTATCTTATGGTACGGCATGGAATGAGGATAAAATCTCAGAATCAAAGATTATCTTTTACAGTTTCAATGCGACTCAGATCGAGTCTCGTAACATCCTTTATTCGGTCTTCAGTGCCATGCCCAAAGCGGGTTTGTGTGATATCAACATTTTGTTCGGGTTGGCTTCCGTAGCATGTATGAAGACGACAAAACCATTGGCGTGTTGTGGACTACTCTTCGAAATCGTAACTCGACCATCAGATCAAAAATCGTTGACTGCTGTTGTCACATTTGTGGAGCATTTGCTGCACACGCAACTCGATTCATGTGTACATCGTAGCGCTGACTCATGGCTAAGCAACTCAGTGACTTCAACTAACATGTACGTACATCACTGGGAGCCTCGAACAAGCTCTTGATAACACAATCGTCAACCATCACTGGCAGGATATCTCGTGATTC
Source organism: Bipolaris sorokiniana ND90Pr (assembly GCF_000338995.1). Taxonomy (NCBI): domain Eukaryota; kingdom Fungi; phylum Ascomycota; class Dothideomycetes; order Pleosporales; family Pleosporaceae; genus Bipolaris; species Bipolaris sorokiniana. The sequence continues at coordinate 178,819 of NW_006911904.1, read as the reverse complement.
TCTGGAATTGCTTACAGGCTAATGATATATGTACATCTTCACAGGAAGGATGTATTCCCGTCAAGCGAACAACTTGGGCAATTATCCACAAGTGCGTCAGGTCCATGGTTGTCAGTGCGGCCCCCAGCCACTTAGGCACGGCTTGTGGAGCAACAAGCTCTTCTGACCGGCACCTGGTGCTGATGTTCCTCGGTTCGTTAGCGGTGAATGGCCCATGCAGCCTCGCCTTACAGGCCACCAACCCTCTTCTGGATCCTTGGGGCTGTACACACCATCGTGGCCCGTCGGTCGATGCATTAGCACTGTGCGCACGCGTCATAATGGCAAAGCCTCCTTCAAGTGCGTCTGCAATAAATCACCGAACAGTTTCAACATGGCTCATCCCCTAGTCGACGCACTCGCTAGCCACATGGAGGAGTGGCCTGGGATACCACGTCTTGGCATAACGCTTCTTTGCAACCCTCTGCCGTCTATTTTCTGCCATAGCCAAGTGCCTGACCTGCCAAGGCTATGGGGGTTGTAGTACTCGCTTGCGCCTTAAAACCAAGGTAGATCTTGTACAATCTAGGCTCAGATACACTTAGACATCTTCATTACTCTTCCAAGCCCTTTTCATACTACTACTTTTTCTACCAACCTCTTATCCCAGCTGTGTTACCAGATCATACTCTCTTTGCACTATCTCGCTGTCTTGAGCAACCCGAAGAAACATCTTTGAATCTAATATATTGAGCTGTCAATGGGATCCCATAGTCACCCTCCCAGAAAATGGTCACTATCAGAAGATCAGAAGCTAAGAGAAGGAGTTGAAGCTCAATGTGAGTCTTGATTTCCTAAAATTCTCAATAACCACTACCTTTTCTCTGTGTCTAAAGTCCAGATTGCGACTAGAGTGTTGAATAATGGCTGACATTTTTTTTAGTGAGAGAAGGAGAAGTCAAAGATTGGTATGCTCCAACCTCGTATGATAGAAACCCCTAATCTGACTGGACACACAGGTGCAGAATTGCTGATAGTCTGCCTGGTCGAACAAACAAAGACTGTCGAAAACGGTGGCACAACTCTGTGGCAGGGGGGCTCAAGAAGGGACAATGGTCAAAGAGCGAGGATGATTTACTAGCAAGAGGAGTTGAAGAACACGGCCAAAGGTAGGTCTCAATGACCCTGATATTCATGATGCTGCTGATAGAATACCACTAGATGGACAGTAATAGCAAACTGTGTGGGAACAAGGAGCGCAGATCGTAAGTATTTCCGTATCCTGCTGACAGCTTGTCTAATTGACCATCAATAGAGTGTGCAAAGCGGTGGCAACAGTCGCTCGATCCAAATCTAGACCGAAGTGAATGGCAAGAAACTGATGTCAGTTTGGAATATTCTTGGAGAGATTGAGTAGTGTTCATATGCTGACTCGGTATCTTAGGACAATGAGTTGATCGAGGCGGTTCGGCAACTTGGGCGTCATTGGAAGGATATTCAACGAGAGCATTTCCCAGAAAGATCGAAGAACGATATCAAGAATCGGTATGCTGCCCTCAGAAACATCTTGGAATATTGGCTAACACTTTACAGCTACACAGTCTTGGTGCGGCGGTATCAGAACCAAGGCATCACTCTCGCAAACGCTCCAAGCTCTCCATCCGATTGCGGTACACCTGCTCCGTTCCCCAACTACCCAGAAGACGATGGTTATCTATCTCCAAACTCAGCAATGTACGATTCCCTTCTACACACCCCGTCACCGAGAGGACATCGCCTCTCGTGGTCAAGTATCGACAACGACGCATACTCAACATGGTCCTCTCCACAAGCATACACCATGCCTACCGCTGTAGCCGATCAACATACCCATCAGTCGTCAGCAACCCTGCCTCAATACGGATACACCCAGCCACCACCAATAAACCCAAACATGCCTTCACTATGGGATCAAACGACCTCGTACATGCACCCTTCATCACCATCGCTACACACCGGCGGCGCATCCACAACCCCTTCGATTCAGGGCTATAGCAACTATCCAGTTGCCCAGCAACCAATCATGTCGCGAAGTCCGGTCTACACAGCCCCCACGGCCCACGCTCCGTATGCCACGATGCCACATGGACCGCCACGTCGAACGTCTGGTCAGCAGGATTATATCGCGACAACATCGCCAATGTATCAGGATCCTAGAAACTCGCAATATTCCTATTACCCTTCTTGAGGCTGTGCAAAACCGGTCAGGGACCTGACAGGGGAAACAGCCTTGGCATCTTTCATTTGACCATAGATTAGATTTGTGCAAATATGTTAGCTATGTAATTGGGTAGGTAGTCGGAGGGAGGGCTGGGAAGGAAGTGTGACTCTTCACAGGCATTTTTTCTTGAATCCTGTAATGCAACATTGTAACGGTATTTGTTTCCGCCTATCCACCGCATGTTTTCTTCTCCTTCTTCCTTGCATCTTATCCATGTCTCGTTTAGGCGGCCCGCAGCAAATCTTAGCTTCCTCCCGTTTGTTTACCAAAAATAAACACACCCACACACAAAACATTGCATCACTTTACATTCATCACTTGCATTCTATCACATTTACCCCCTCGTAAGTACCTTTCCTATGGGAATCCTTCAAGGAAGATGTGCAACAAGGTCCCACAATCCCCTTCCTCCATGTGGATGGTTGCAGCCGATTCGGCAAATAGGGGGAAGGTGTGCAAAAAAAAAATACGCGATGCTGCACAGCCTCAAACCCCGAGTTGCAAAAAACAATGGAACGCCTCATGTGTGTGTGCAAGAAAACGGGAAAACTAACGCTAAACTTGGGTAATTGCCGTAAGTATCCTCCGCTCTTATTCTTCTTTCTGCACCCACGATTTAACCAGTGGTAATAATGTCGCGTGTTTGCCCCTCCTCGTCCCGATTTAATAAGTAGTACTAACGGACTTAATGGATAACATGTGACAGGTTGTTCAAGAAGGAGATCAGGCAACCCATGTACGCCCACGGACCGGGAAAATCAAAGCTACGATCCACTTTTAACGCGTCTGACAAACGGGTAATAACCTTTGGAGCCGTTTTTTTGGTCGTTTTCTAACTTACTTACTTATGCTTTACCGTTTTGGGCCATTTCTGCCTTGGAAACAGCCTGAGCCGTTGCGCGGAAGTTGCATGCATGGTGCATGTATATGCATGGAACATGCAATGAAGCCTGACCCGCGCCGCCCATGCTACAATTGCTGGCGCCTGATAGCAGGCGCCTCGAATCTCCATACTATCTGCCCTCTATGGTCTACTACTGGCGAGGATACGTACTAGTTGGACTGAGAACTACTACTAGCAGATGAATCCACATGACCACACATAGACACACCCTTTGACAAGCACACCTCCCTCCCCCTCCCCCTCTCTCCCCCTCGTTTGTAAACAAACTCACATGTTAACAATCCTACCCGCTCTACCATCTGCTTCCTACTAATCTCAGAAACTCTATATTACCACCCTCAAGTCCCAAATCCTAACCCACGCTACCCAAGCCCCTACTCCACATGGCCCGAACAAGCACCATCCCAGCACCCTTACCTCCCACCCCCCCGCAACGCACCCACCCTCCTTGCCCATCGGCAACTCCGTGATAGGATTGCTAAAAAACTTGCGCTAACAAACATGTCTTGCTCCCCCTTGCTCGTATTCCCATCGTATTATGTATCTTGCCCTTTCCCTTTCCCAGCTCTCCCGCTAGCACCTCCCCCCGCACACATAGCATCGGGCACGGAACCGCCATCCTTTTGTTATTGGCTGGTCTGTCGGATGCGGGGAGTATGTACCTTTTTTTCGTATGGTGAAACGAGACCGAAAAAAAAGTGTTCCTGGGGCTTGGTTTTGGAGAGGGATGGGGGATGTAGAGGGCTTTGGGGTTCTGGAATGTCAGAGATGGTTGACTGGGGGCTAAGGCGCTGATTTTGGGGCGGTTAGGGAAGGGGTGAGGTACGCGTTCCTGCATGTGTGAATGCATTTTTGGGGTGGAGATTGGAGGTGCTGGTGGAGATGGTACGTGTTGCAGGATGGGGATGCAGAGAATACCTACGTACGTGTTTACTTTTGGATGTATGCTATGCTTCGCTTGGGTATTGGAACCTGCTTGCATGGTGTATTGGTGACGTAGATTCTGGTCACGGTACTTTGATGAGCACATGTATCTATGTTGGCAGCAGATCCCTTTCACTCATGCGTACAATTGACTGAGATTGTTGGTTTCAAGATTCATGTACAAACTGCGTAATGAACGAACGTTAGCTACCCCATGATGCAGACAGAAGACGTTTTTTCCATGATGAGATGTATTTCTCATAATCATGACCAATAGTCCTACCCTGGATATGAAACAACGGTATAGTTAACTAGCTGCCATATGCAAAATGACATAATCCCCACTAATCCCCTTATTCCGTAGTAAAACCGATATTACAAACCCTCTTATAATCAGTCTGGACAACGGAACACTGCACGGAGGAGCAACATCTAGGCTATACTGCCTACCACATTACCAACCCCAAGGATCCGAACAACATAACAACGGCCCTGTTTCAACCTCTTGGTATGCCTCAGCAAGGGTAAGCGAAATGGACGCGTACGCATACTACGTGATATGGGCTAAGCTTTCTCGGTAGTAAGACGGGATGGTCCGATTCTGGAGGCCTAACTAAGGTTAAGGCGTTCGTGAGCATGAATACATGAGACCCATTGGGCCGGGTACGGGATAGGTTGTTTCTGGGGGTCTGGGGCCTTACGGTCTTGGTTTGATTGTTTAGGAAGGTATCGCTGCACTGGGATGTGGCTTAGACCCCTTTGTTATGTATCGGCTATGCGGCTATCGTGGTTCCGAGTAGAGGGTATCGAGGCGAATCATTTGGGAACACAGCCTGCTTGTGACGAAGACGAGAAGAGGCCAGGTGGCCTTGATAGGTATCAAAATCTGCGATGCTTCTTCTAATTACGCATGTCCGTGGATCGACATGGAGTGAGGATTGGTCCAATTTGCTTAAAGTTGCTGCCTATCGGTTAGGTTGGGTTGAGAGGTAGCTCTGCCCACAGGTTACATCGGTCACACCGATTTTGTGATCTTTGGCTTTTCCATTCGGACTGCTGTGGTCCAGGGTCGAAGCTGGGACTGTCCTGGCCCAGACGTCCCACCTTACTGTGGCATCCTGTTTGTTGTGCGGTGCTTACATTTGTATATTCGCCGTCAAAATTGTACAGGACTCTCGGACGGGTCTATTACTGTAGTCTGCGATCGTGATTTTGATTATGCTGGTCTGATGTGACTTTAATAGCACAGGCTAATGAAGGCATAGACGGATGTTCACTCTTAACCAATTATACTCAAGAAGAATGTATTTCCAATCACTCTGTCATTAAATATTTTCGATATTGTCTCTTTCCTGTCCGTAAATCTCCCAGATTTTGCATTCCTGCTACTCTTGCTATCGCATCGTTGGCATACAGCACCACCATTATTCATGACTGGCAGTCGATCCAATCCAAAGCTCGAAGTGGGACCTTGTGAAATCAACGACAAGTCTGGTTACAGAAATGATGGGAATATGGAAGTGAAGTTGACATTGACGTCATACTATTACTTGCATGTACTAGCTAGAACAGCCAGGTGTACCCTCGGCTCGTGATCACCAGGGGTGCTATCCATATCTACGCGCTCTACACATGCACCTAGAACGCCTATCACCCTGCAATATACGAGCTATCATCAAAGCATGATGAATACACGTCTGCTTCGCATTCGCTAACATGACCACCTCTAGGCATCGCCAAGCACTAATTCAACGCGGCCATAAGCGTGGCGCTGAAACACCCACCACTCACATCTGTGATGTCAAGCGAACGCAATACTACTCACACGCTACTAACATCCTTGTGCGCATCTTTTGAATAGGCATCCACATTGATGTATTCCGTTGCACATGCGGAATGCAGTCGCCGGGCTTCGCCGCCACCATCGTACGCGCTTACCTCGGTTACAAGAGTATCCCGCTCTCAGTACGGGAGGCATACTGATATTACCGTTGTAGGAAGCATATCTAGTTAACAAGCATAGAGACTGTTTCCCGAGCTATTAAATGCAACGGAATCATGCCTTACCAAGCAGATCAGTGCAGGCTACACGATGTGGATTGTACACCTCAAGGCAGACACATTCGTCTTCGAGACCGTAGTCTTCGATACAATACCGGGTGTTATGACCAGAAAATGTAGAATCCACGGCGCTCACTTCTCTATTCAACATCGAAATACAATTGCGGGGAGTCTGAAAGATGGTGTCTGTGAGGCAGCATTCCCGACCAGAACCAGGATCTAGCAGCACAATGGAGCATCTCTATTGGCGGGTCCCAGGGTCCAGCAAGAAGAGGCGGGAAGTTCGGTCATTGGCAAAAATTCTGCGTGGCACCCCAGCAAATCTTCCTTTTTTGCATTCAAGATATTTGTTTACAAACACCGACTTTGAGGATATGGGAGTTGCAAAAACTTGCTCGAAATATATATTTTTGATATTAGTATATTTTCATCGAAAGCAACAACAGCCCGGCTAGCTCAATCGGTAGAGCGTGAGACTCTTAGTTATCACGTCCTAACAAGACACGATTGTTTCAAATCTCAAGGTTGTGGGTTCGACCCCCACGTCGGGCTTTCTTTTTTGTGCCTCTTTCGAAGCCGCTCAGCAGTTTTGCTTGCGTAGAATGGGTGGTGCTGGAAGTCTTTTTTGGTATGACCAGAGCCTGATTTTTTTTCGGCGACCGATCCTGGCTAGTCTGTTTTCGACCAAGACCACCACGAGAAACATGACATGGGTAAGCAGCGAACAAGGTAAGTCGTATTAAAGTTGGGTAAAGTACATGAGATGAGAACTACAAAATAACTGGCTATTCTTATTTTAAAAAAAAGATTCTTTTCGCAAAATAGGTGTGAAGAATATCTACGCATCCAAAGCCTGAGCTTGACACTACACCAATCGTTAGCACATCGTAAATAGTACGTTAAGAAGACTATACAACTCACCATCTGCCAATAGATTCCCCTCTTCTTCAACAGCGCTTGATGATCCCCCTTTTCCAACACCTTCCCACTCCCCAGCACAAAAATAATATCCGCCTTTTGAATCGTTGCAAGCCGATGTGCAACAGACAATATGGTGCGGCGCCCATCTTTCGCCGCCCGCTCAATCGCTTCTTGGACCAACTTTTCAGACTCCGAGTCGAGAGACGAAGTCGCTTCGTCGAGGAGCAGAAGTTTTGGCTGCCGAAGCAATGCCCGGGCGAGTGATAAACGCTGTTTCTGGCCGCCAGAGAGCGACATACCCTTTGGACCTAGACGTTGTGCGTAGCCGTCTGGTAGGGAGGCAATAAAGTCGTGGATCTGGGCGTCGCGACATGCTTGTTCGATTTCCGCATCCGACGCCGAGTCCACTGATAGCGCAATATTTTCTCGAATCGTGCCTTCGTAGAGTGTGGGTTCTTGGGCTACGAGACTGATTTGTTTGCGGTACTCCGAGGGGTCGAGCGTCGTGATGTCTTGTCCATTGCAGAGGATGCGGCCGGAAGTAGCGTCGTAGAAGCGTTCGAGGAGGGATATTGTGGTGGATTTGCCGCAGCCGCTTGCGCCGACGAGGGCGGCGAATTGGCCGGGTTGGATTTGGATGTTAAGGTTTGAGAGGACGGGTAGTTCTCGAGATGGATAGGTGAAGTAGACGTTTTGGAACTCTATGCCGACACCCTTTTCGGATGTGTTCAGAGGCGGGTAGGAAATAGAATTGTTGGTTGGGGGCGGACGCATACTCAGGATGCGATTGGCAGCACCAGTTACCTGAGCCATGTTTGGGGCGAAGGAAAAGAACATGCCTGCTGCGACGGCACCGGATATGATAGCTTGATAGATGACGAAGAAGTCGACGTTGTTGTACTCGCGAGATGCAAGTAATGTGCCCCCATACCAGAACGTAAGCGCCATACAAGCCAGTTCAATACTATCGCTCCCTGCGAAGACAAGCGTTCCCCATTTTGCGCGTGAAAAGGCATTGCTGATGTGAGTGCTCAGCAAAGTCTCGTACCGGTCGCCAATCATGTCTTCCATAATAAGACTGAGTACAGTGCGGAAGGCTCCAACGGCTTCGGCAGCAAACTGGCTGCTGTCCTCGAAGATCTTCGCGTTGCTCTTTTCAAACTCGAGTTCCAGACGCATGCGGAGGTACCCCGCAGCTAGAATGAGTGGCAAAGCAGCGAAGAGACCGACGAGAGATAACTTCCACCCGTAGACAAAGGAGATGATGACACAACCGACGACATTGACGATAGCAATGAGCGCCATGCCCATTTCGGTTGCCATTAGCTGCTGAAGCTGTGTAGTATCCGAACTCACTCTGGACGTCAGAGATCCTGGGCTATGCCCTTCTTCATCGAAGAAAGAGATCCTCTTCCGAATCAAGTTGGACAAATATTCTTGCCTGTATTGCAGCGAGACTTGTGTCGCTATAAGGTGGAATGCGAATCCCATCACAAAGTATGACAGGAATGTGCCTCCGGCAAGCACTCCGAACATGCCGGCCCAGAAGTTACCCTCACTGACGAGTTGGTCTCTTGGAAGCGTAAAGACGTTGATGACCTGGGAAAAGACCCAGGCTTGAAGTGGCCAGACGGAACCACTGGCTAGAATGCCGAAAATAGCCAAGCTAAACAGAAGCCAGTGATGGCGTTGTTCAAATAGCAGACGTCCGAAACTGGCTATCAAGCCTTTCTCTTTGTATTCTGGGTTCTTTTCTTCGGAAATGTTGTTGTTCTTTGCTTTCTCTTCGACTACTTCACTGGTAGCAGTATTGATTCTCTCTAGGCCGGCGTCTTCGTTCTCGGCTTCCATAGCAATGTTCTGTGCGTGAACTAAGCCAAAGTAGACTCCTGCCTCGATCTTCAGTAGTTCGTCGTGAGTACCTTGCTCTACCAATTGGCCTTTGCGTAGGACAACAATCTTATCCGCCCGCTTGATTGTGGAGAGCCGATGAGCAATTACAATGGTGGTTCTGTTCTTCGACACGCGATCGAGCGCTTGTTGTACGATGCGTTCTGTTCGTACATCAATTGCACTGGTTGCTTCGTCCATGATCAAGATAGGTGGTTGCTTGATGATACTCCTTGCAATTCCGATCCGCTGACGCTGGCCGCCTGACAACTTGATACCACTCTCACCTACCAGAGTCTCATAACCTTCTGGGAGCTTAGAGATGAACTCCTCTGCGTAGGCTTCGCGGCATGCTTCTTCTACCATAACCATCTTCTCTTCTTTCGGTAGATCTTGATATCTTGTTCCGGTAAGGCCAAATGCGACATTATTGTAGAGCGTGTCGTTGAAGAGGAATGGCTCTTGTTGGACGATACCGATCTGAGAGCGCCACCATTTGGCATCGATTTGTCTGATATCAGTCCCTCCAACTTTTATAGTGCCAGTACAAGTGTTGGGGCCGAGATCGGGCTCAGTCTCCTTAGCTTTATCGTCCTTCACCACTTTTTCTTGTTTCTCTTGACCTTTGCCTTCGTCTACGGCACGCTTCTTGAACCATCCAGACTTCTTCGGAGTCTCATCTTGTTTGGGTTCAGTTTGGGTTGTTGAGGCAGCGGAAGAGTCGACAGGGAGATCGTTCAGCGTAGGTAAAGCTGTTGTTCCAAGGAGATCGTACCATCTCTGCACTAGACCGACAATGGTAGACTTTCCTAACAGTTGGAATGGGATGTCAGCCATGTACTAAGAGCAATTTGCTCACGTAAACCACTTACCACTTCCTGATGGACCAACGATAGCTGTAACCTTGCCAGCTTCAAATTCGAGACCTAGTCCTTGGATAATTGGAACATTTGGCCTACTTGGGTAGGAGAAGGCCACATTCTCGAACGTTATATTGGCGTTGGCAGTGACATCGGGCTCTTTCAATCCTGAGACGTCTGGAACCGGCGCATCAATCGTCCTGAACAGTTCTGCAGCAGCTGTTGATGCCTTGACGATAGCAATGATTGGGGTAACGACTCTGCCAAAATTCACGACTGCCATCATGACTGCGAACAGGACGATAACAATGGTGCCAACGTTATCGTTCTTCCCCTCAGAATACTGCTTGATACCAAACCAGAAGGCGATACCCATCGTACCATATTGTCCTACCATCATAGGCGCGAAAAAGAGTCCTGAGAGAGGAGCAGCTCTCTTGAAGTTCTTCGCGCTTTTGATCAGCAGTTCTTCGTGCTGTCGTGCCAGCTTTGCCTCGGCCCCAAAAGCGACAACGACGCGAAGAGAAGAAAATATTTCAAAAGCCGTAGCAGACGCATCCTCGCTGTACTTTTCGGTGATTTTGTGTATGCGCGTAAATGGAGGGATGATGATACCCATGAGTATCAGGATGAAGGGCAATGAGGCTGATGCGACCAAGGTAAGCAATGGGCTCTGGATGAACGCTACAACATATGCTCCGATCACAAAGGCAAATGCCTGGAACATCATAGCAAGCTGTTGTGATATAGCGACTTGAACCGTGTTTGCAGAGGTTGTGATTCGCGTGGACACTTTTCCGGGGCTGACAGTGTCAATTACACTAACAGGCTGTAGAAACAAAGCTCGTATGTATGCCAGGCGTAGCGCAGCCGAGATTCGGAGGCCACTGATCCTGATAGTGAGCTGTGATGTGGTTATTATTTTGAAATAGCGATTGAAAAATGTATTTTCTTACCATGGACACATAGGACAAAACAAACTTGCCAATGAAGAGGTACAACAGATACAGTGTCAAGCCATCGACTTCATCCTGGAACTCGGAGGCCGTCACGCTTGTTCCTGGCGTGAAGTAATCGGTAAACTTTCCCACGAGTTGGCCTGAATACAGTCAGCGGGACAAAAGGTTGCACTGCTTTTTTTTGTTGGATGGATACTCACCAAAGACTACAGTCATCAGGGGGAAAGCGATGCCCGATCCAATTGATGCAACGAAACAAATCAGGATGAGTAAATAATCTAGACGCGTTCCGTAACTAAAGACACGCTGGGTTTTCGTTTGTTAGCTAGAGCATCAGATCAATCAGCATTACTTACAAAATAGTTCTTTAGTCCATCTTGAGAAGCCTCTTTTGGTTTCATAGAGACAGCTCCTCCATTATCCATGGGTTCTACGACGCTTTCTTTCCCCATCTTCTAGGACGTAGCGGTTTGGATTGTAGCTGTAGCGTGCCCTCCCTAAAGGTCAACTGCAAGGGGGTGTGGCGGTCGACCCGCAGCTGCAGAGTCGATAACGGCGAGGTGTGAATGGACAAAACACAGTTAGGCTATAATTTTGAGCTGAGAACTCATTGTATTAAGTAAAGGGAGACAAATCAGACAGGGTGCAAAAGTTGGTGCCTGAAAGTCGGTTGTTTCTTCCCTGTCGTATAGCGCGTATCTCGTCAATGTACGCCCCCAAACAGGTGGCGCCATCCAACTTGGCATTACGGTGTGGTAGGGTTCATGCACAATAAAGCAGACGAGAACTGCCAGCAGAGGTCAGTCTGCGATACCAGCTTAGTATGATTGTCTCCACACCGCTAGGTAAGTGTCGAATCAGATGTTTCCCCATCAGGCTGTACACACGTACAATGTTTAGCTGTTGCAATTGAGGGGTTACGCTAACTACTGGACATCTCGCTTAGCCAAGGTCTTTCCCAATGGAGCGACTACTTGCGAGGCGTTATTAATGGCCATTGCGCTCGTCCTTTCACGCTTTTGCTTTAGGTTTCCAAACTCTGCGTCTATACTGATCAGCAGCAAACATATTCCACTAGTGGTTTTTTGCAGAATCTTAGTTGATGATGTTGTATATTCAAAATCTAAAAATAAGGCTCGGTGCATGTAGGTGCGTAACAACCGCCGACAGTCCGACAACACGGGCGCTTAGGCTTTCTACAGCCTCCTTCGACCCGGGTTCACACGACTCTGCAATATGCATACGCCTCAGTGGGAAATCTTGGCTCTCTTTTCATGTGGCTGGCTCTGCGATGAATCGCACATCATTGCCAAATCCAACCATGCTCACGGGCACCGAAGCCAACTCGCTCCACTTTACATGCAGGCAAAGTCATGGCCAAGAGCTTGTACCAAGTTCAGCCGACATGTTACTGGTTTAATGCAAGGCAGACACATTCATGTCCAATTCTACAAGCAATCTCATAGCAACGCAATTATCATACATGTTTGTATCTGATGCTCAAAAATAGTAATTGCATATGCCAATATTTACTCAGCCCTGAAATATACAGAACTACCACTGCCGACTATCCGTTCAGCCACTTTATCCATTCTTTCCCTCCATATTCCTCAACGCCCCGATATCTCTTCTTCGCCTTGCAACCTCCTTTCTCTTTTCTAATCTCACCAAACTCTCCACCAGCCTCTCCATCAACCACTCACTTTCGCTGTTTCCAGAGACCAAAGGGCTACGCTCGCCAAGCCAATCCCAATTCACTAGACCCTCCTCGTTCTCGTCCTCTGTTGAATTGCACTCGATACCTAGATAGCGATCTAGACGCTCTGGATGTGTTGTGCGGATTAAGCGTGTGAATTCGACCCATTCTTCGTAAGTATAGCGCTTTTTTGGTTTTCTCAGGTCAAATGAGACCTTTTGAATACACAGCGCCAGCTGGCGGGATATGGATGCACTGGTCGGAGCTTGCGAAAGCGAGACTTCTGGAGTTGCCTCCAACTCTTCAGCAGCTCTGTTGCTATCTCGCGGGTTTTCTACATCTTCGGGGGGACCGGCGTCGTCGTCACCAACATTGGGAGGATCTGAGCCATTGCTATCGACGACCCCGACTTCGAACCCTTTCTTCAAACGCTTCCTACGTGCATGGTATTCTGTAAAGCGTTGTAACCAATGAAGAAACCAGGGGTGCTTGTCAAGAAACGAGCGCCATATGCCTGCCTTAGGTAACACGGTAAAGTCGGCAAACTTATCGCTCCATTTCTTGAAGTTTGCCACCACCGTGTTTCCAAGATTAGAAACTAAGATGGTCATGGTTGGGACGGCGATCAAGCTCCAAACGACAAAGAAGCACCGTCCAGAATTAGTCTTCGGGGCTAAATCTCCGTACCCTATGGTGAGCAAAGAGACGTAACAGAAATAGAGGGCGGGGAAATACGTCAGTCCCTGACTGTCCTTCTCAGTGATCGTGAACACAAGAGCACCTATGCACCAAAGGATCAAGAATGTGGTGGTGGACCAGAAAAGTGACATCCACTTCTTGAACTTTTTAGAGTCCTCTTGGATCTTGCGCATGACTTCGAATCGATCTTTCTCTTCTTTCAAGACCACAAGCCGTCTTTTCGAAGTCATACCGAGAGCGTGAGTGACGCGTGGGAGTGTCGAGATATGATTAGCGTTCTCATGCACGGGTTCGCGTAAACGTCGCAGTTCAGTTGGCGCAGATATTTTAGGAAATCCAAGTTTGCGCTTTCTGATGAGGTGATGGGCATCATGTTCGCGATGGCGAAGATCAAAGGAGTTGGTCACTGTACGCTCGATGGCGCTTTCGCGCAGGCGGTCCACATACTTCTGAATAATCTTCTCGTCACCCAACTCGCGTACTGCGGTATAGAGCGAAGAGACAATAAGGGCCAAGGTTATGATGCCCCCGACGGAGTAAGGGAAGACGATGCCTCTAGTTGCAGCAGTTGATGGTACCATATCGCCGAAGCCGACTGTGAGAATTGTGACATCGCAAAAGTACAGAGCATCCGCGAAGCGCCAACTATCGTTGCCAGCATTTTGTTCAAGTTTGGCAAACACTGCGGAGCCACCAGACAGCCAGATAAAGAATGCCATCGTCTGCAGAATGAGTGTCCGTTGGCTGTCACTGAGCGCAAAGTTTTCTGGGTAGTGGCCTAGAAAATAACCCAGCATATTGACCATGAGGATCATGGAACATATAGTATAGAAGGCGGCGGCTGCGATGGCGTACCAGAATCCTTGGGTGTATGTTTCTTGTGGACGCAGAGGCGGTGCGTACGTGTTCATGCATATGGTAATCGCAATAAGAAAGCCAGATGACAGATACCAAAGTATTACAGTGGCTGGCAGAGCAACAATATATCGGATTCTTTGCGTAAAGTTCAGCAGAAGAAAGACATTTCCAAGGAATCCACAAATCAGGGAGGCGACGTTGATCCAGTAACACCTTGATTCTGTCAGCTCAGATTGGTCGATGACAGAGGAAACTTCCAGTCTTGGCCTAATGCTTCACTTACCATCGTGGATCGCCAAATGGCACCCCTTCGAAATCCGTCAATACTTCGCCGTTGATGATGTTTCTCTGTCTCCAAGGCGTTACCAGGGCAGCAATAGAGCTCACATTTGCCAGTGGCCCAAGAGTAGCGGCTAGAAGGGGGATGCCAGTGCTCGCAAACCACCAGTCGGCCTCTTCTTCTTCCCATTTCTTCCACATATCCCACCATCTCCTCCTCTTGTTTTCTTTATTCATTGGAGCTTTCGTCATGTTAGTTTCCGTCTGCTGTTGTGAGCCGGTTGGCTGATTCGCCTTTTCATCTTCATTCTGCATCTTTGGCGAGCCGCGTTCGCATTCATCACTGGGTGCAACAAGCGATGCAGGAGAATCCACAGTAATGAGTGCTGATCGAATGCACTACAATAAGGAACCCTGGAGAATATCCTAGGCCGTCGCGACAGCCAAATGCTAGGCGTGCACTCTAGGAGACAGCAAAACTCTGTTATCTTTCAGACGAAAGTCACAAGGCAACGAGCCGTTTCAGATGGCGTGCAAGTGCAAATCCAATAATGTTGTGAATGACAAGGAACACCTTTCGCAGGTGACCAGAAGTGGTGTCGCTCACTATTGGATGGCGAGTAGGTTGAGATTCGCAAAGATAACACGGGGAAAAAGAAAGGGGGGGCAAGTACAAAAAAGAGAAGGAGAAGGCCGTGCCGTATTCACATATTCGTACACGCGCATGCATCCGCTGACAGTACCTTCAGCGAACGCGCCGGACTTGTCGGCCTTCGATTGGAGGTGGAGACGAGGCACAAGACATGGGTAGTTGGTGTAGGACGATCAGCTGTTGACGCGCGCCAAGCCTTTGAATCTAGACTGAGCTGAAGAAGCACGCACGATTGACATGTGTCGAATGCATGCACAAATAGTCACAAGATTACTGGGTGGTATTTTGTGTACGGGGAATACACGGTTTTGGTTTGAGAATATCGCTAGTAGCTTTTACAAGTATTGTCAGACGTTTGCATATTGGAACTATTATTGTTGTAGTTGCAGAAAGAAATATAATATGAGTTGATCTTGCAATTGTTCGTTTACTTAATGTACGCCAAGATTATGAGTTCCTATGTTGAGTTAGCCAACCAAGATGTCA
Source organism: Bipolaris sorokiniana ND90Pr (assembly GCF_000338995.1). Lineage (NCBI taxonomy): Eukaryota > Fungi > Ascomycota > Dothideomycetes > Pleosporales > Pleosporaceae > Bipolaris > Bipolaris sorokiniana. Next base: position 163,391 of record NW_006911904.1, on the reverse strand, counting down.
GTGTCACGTAAGCTGCCTATGGGCCCTAAGAGACTTAGCAAATGCACAGTGAACGCTGCACCTCTCTTCGGTCCCGGTGAAAGGTTATCATAACTATTTTACATGTCTAACATTTGATATGTGTATTTTTTTCTACTGCGACTTGAGCTTCTCTGTTAGCTCAGGCACCTTTTCGAAGAGATCGCCAACAAGACCAACATCGGCAACCTGGAAGATTGGTGCCTCAGGGTCCTTGTTGATGGCAGCAATGACCTTGCTGTCCTTCATACCAGCCAAATGTTGAATAGCTCCGGAGATACCGGCGCATAAGTAGAGCTGCGGCGCAACATTCTTTCCAGTCTGTCCAACTTGCAAGCTGTTGTCAGCGAAGCCACTGTCGACTGCTGCTCTTGAAGCACCAATGGCAGCGCCAAGCGCGTCTGCTAGAGGTGGCATGAGCTTGTCAAACTCCTCCTTCGATTTCAAACCACGCCCTCCTGACACAACCTTATCTGCTGAGCCGAGATCAGGTCGGTCGGATTTTTGGAGGTCTTCGGATATCCATTCAGTCGGGCACTCAGCCTTAGGGTCGACGCCCTCTTCCACGGTTGCGTTTCCACCTTCAGCCTCTGGTGCGGGGAATGCAGTACCTCTGACGGTGATGACCTTTGTGCTGTCGGACGATTGAACGGTCATAATGGCGTTACCGGCGTAGATGGGTCGGACAAACGCTGCAGGTTACGTCAGTACTACTGTTCGGCAATGCTATAACCTCCGACTCACTGTCTTCGCTCTCAATGCCAGTAATGTCAGATATTTGTTGCGAGTCGAGGAGGGCCGATACGCGGGGCATAATGTTCTTGCCAAAGGCCGAGTGGCCGGCAATGACATGTGTGTATCCGCCCTTCTTTATGTTCTCTACCAGGAGGGGTGCATAGTTCTCGGGGAGAGACTGGGACATGGTCAGCTCATGGGATGCAATGACTGCTTGTGCTGCCCACCTTGTCATATGCACCATTCTCAACGTAGAGGACCTTTTCCACACCCTTTGACTTTGCGGCCTCTTCTGCGACAGCCTTGACTCCATTGCCCGCAACAAAGGCTGTTATAGAGCCTCCAATCTTTGTTCCTGCTGTGATAGCAGCCAATGACTGGGATACGATCTTGCCATCTTTTTGCTCGAGGACGGCGAGGGTTGAGGCCAAGCGTGCAAAGGCCGAGTACTGGGGGACGGCGACGGGTTGCGACTGTCTAAGCCGAGTTCGGGCAGTCCGTAGGGCACATTGGCGGACGGCGGAGAACATGGCAGGCGAAATTGGCGCAACACCCAGAGAAGAGGATAGCAGCCAAAAACGAGACAATTCGAGGGAGAATGCGGGTTCAAGACTGGGACTGGCAAAGGCACCTCCACCAGATGTGCGGGACGGCAACCTCGGTTTGACCAGGCTGGATGGCCGGCGCTAGCCCTGGGGTGCGGAGCGCCAGATTCGTCACGTGATCAGCTGCTCCTTAGTGGACTTTTGCTTGGGCCTGGTCGAGCATCGCGAACTTCAGACGCGACTCCATTGCACCCCATCGCTTCCCCCTCATCCCCACCCTCCCACGCCCACCACACGGCTGCAATTCGCCTCTTCATTCTGCTCGCGATCGCGCAGTCGCTCTACGCCCCTGCGCACCGCGATTTTCTCGTGCACCACCGCACCACGCTGTCAAGCGCCTCATCGCATCGCACGTCTCGTCTCGTACCCTCGTAGCTATGGCCGACGACGCAACAACAAGCGCATCCGCCCAGGACCCCACCCTTTCTGGAGAAGGCACCGCAGACAGCAATGCGCTTGATCAAGGTAGGTCGCAGTTCTCCACACTTGTTCTGTTGCACGCATTCCCAGCCACGTCGACGATTTGGTCGTACACATGTCTCCAGATCATCATGCCAACAGCCTTCTCTCCACCTCACCCAGAACGCTGTGCGGAACCAACAATTTCAATGTGCTAAGTATCCACTCAGACACAAACATGCTCGAAGACACTGCCGTCAAGGCGTCGTCAAATGAGCCCGCGACTGCAACACCTGCTGCTGCATCCGACAACCCTCTAGACGCACCCGACGCACCACGGCCGGAAGCCGAAGATGCGGATGGTCAAGAGGATGAAGAAATGGGCGGCACCGACGATGCAAAGAAGGAGGGCGAAAGCGCCGAAGCTGCGGATCCCGAAGCACAAGCAAAAGCCGATTTGCAATCGGCAGCACGCTCCCACTTTGTCACGCAGACTTATGCGACCATTATCCCAAGCTACGCGACTTGGTTTGACATGCGCTACATTGACTACCGCGAGCGCAAGGCGCTGCCAGAGTTCTTCAACAACCGTAATCGCAGCAAGACCCCGGCCGTCTACCGCGACTACCGTGATTTCATGATCAACACATACCGCCTCAACCCATCCGAGTACCTCACAGTCACCGCATGCCGAAGGAATCTCGCTGGAGACGTGTGCGCCATCATGCGTGTACACGCCTTCCTCGAACAGTGGGGGTTGATTAATTATCAGGTACATTTCACGCCATGATGCGCCCGGATTAAGACTGATAGTGTCTAGGTTGACCCGCAGGAACGCCCATCGAACATTGGCCCACCCTTCACCGGCCACTTCCGCGTCACAGTCGACACCCCCCGTGGACTCCAGCCCTTCCAACCAGGACCAGGCTCAAAAGTGACAGAGGGCAAGCAACTCGTAGCGACTGACCGCGCCGCAAGCCAACAACCTCTTGCAAAGAGCGAGACCAAGTCTCTAGCGGGCCGAAACATCTACGAGCCCAATGGCAAGGAGGCTTCCGTAGAACCCAAGGCTGCAAACGGAGAAGCGGCTGCAAACGGCGGATCAGTTGACGTCAAGGACCTCGAGGCTGCCGCCAAAGAGCCAACCAAGGTCATCAACTGCTTCAGCTGCGGTGTCGAATGCACACGTGTACATTTCCATGAGACGAAACCCTCTGAGCAGCCAGGACAGCTCAAGGCTGCTGGAGGTCTGAAGCGGGATCTGTGCCCCAGGTGTTTCGTAGAGGGCAACTTTCCATCCGGCACATCATCAGCAGACTTCACCAAGATCTCGAATCCAGAGGATTTGGCAGCTACCGAGACCGAGGAGAAGTGGACCGAAGAAGAGACCCTCTTGCTACTTGAGGGGTTGGAGGAGTTTGATGACGACTGGAATCGTGTTGCAGACCACGTTCAAACAAAGACTCGCGAACAGTGTGTGATGAAATTCCTACAACTCGAGATTGAGGACAAGTACGTCGAAGCAGATCTACCAGAGTCACAATCCGCGGCTCCTTCAACCAAATTCCTACGCGATCTCGAGTACCTCAGCGAAGGCCGCGTCCCAATTCACCATGCAGACAACCCGATACTAAGCGTAGTCAGCTTCTTGGCTGGTCTGGCACCTGCAAACGTCACTGAAGCCGCAGTCGCTTCAGGGCGCAGTGTCAACGAAATGAAGCGCATCTTGCAGGAGAAGATCAACAAGGCCCCAACAGCCCCCTCAGAAAAGGGCAAGGAAAAGGAAGGCGAGCAGTCCACACCCGCAGCCTCAGCTTCAGATATGAAGCCAGAGGGCGGAGACGCCATGGACATTGACACATCTGCCGAATCCACTGCAGTAGCCACAAAAGAAGTAGACTCTTCTTCAGGCGGCAACCCGCTCGCCACCCTCCCCTTTGCCCTCTCCGCCGCGCGCTCCTCAGCGCTCGCCTCCCACGAGGAGCGCCACATCACGCGCCTCGTCTCTGGCGCCGTCAACCTGCAACTCCAAAAGCTGCAGCTCAAACTTGCCCACTTCAACGACTTCGAGAAGCTCCTCTCGGCGGAGCGCCGCGACCTCCAGCGCCGCCGCCAACAACTCTTCATGGACCGCCTCAACTTCCAACGCCGTGTCCGCGCCCTCGAAGACGCCACCAAGAAAATCAGCTCCTCAATGGGCGACCAGGGCCTGCCCGGTAGCATGAGCAATGAGGATGCTGTGCAGGCGCTTACAGAGGCTATTCGCATGTTTGGCGTTGGCAAGGGTGAGGATAGCATGGGGGTGAAGCGGGATAGCGTTGATGCGGGGGTTGTGATGCCGGTTGCTGAGGCGGCCGAGGGGTACGGTAAGATAGAGATTTAAGGGAATGATTTGGCTTCGTGGTATGAGGATTTGTTTGGTTCCTTGCTCTCCTTCTCGATACGGTATTGCATGTGGGAGAGAAATGAGAGGAGCACGGAAGGGGAGGACGATGAAAGTTGCAGGGACACACGCGCCCCTTCCTCTCATCTAACTTACATTGTCTGGGCCTGGCTACGGCTGTCCTATGTTGCGATGGGGATCCCGAAAGTTTTCAACTGGCATGCGCAGATGTGGATGTGGATGTGTGCGCAAATCATATGTGCTCTCCGAACGAAATGGGATATTTGGTGTTTTCTGGCGTTTCTTTTCTTTTTCTTTTCTCTCTCGATTGAAATGGGGAGGGGTATGGGATGTCTCTCTCTCTTCCAGGTATTTTTCATGGCACAGAAATTCCGGGGCTTTTTGTCAGGCAGGTTTTCCAAGCTTGCTTGCTTGCTATATATAGGTGTTGTTAGAGTAGTAGTAGGACTATTGACCTTGTTTTTGAAAATCTTTTCCCTCACCAGTCGCTAGCTGCTAAAAACAAGGTTCAAAGGTGTTACACTTATGTGATATAGTACAGCTACGTAATATAGTACACGTGGTAAGGCAGGCTTCTCTCCTATCTCAAACCTCTCTCTCATCTACCTCTGGGAAAGCCTCTCTGTTCCCGACTCGCTAGCATCGTGGCTGGCCTTAGGCACTAGGCTCTTGCTCTCACTAACCGGCTCTTGCTTCTTGGCTTTTGCGCTATCACTCGCGTCCTTTGGCTTTTGACTGCTCTTCTCCTTCTCGCTCTCCACACTGCTCATATCTCCCCTGGCATCGAATACAGGGTTGTGCTTGCTGTCGGGTCTGTACTCTTCAGGTACAAGGCCATCATCTTGGGCGATTGGCTTTGATTTGTGCTCGCCGGTGGATTTGACTTGAACCAATCCCGACTCTTCAGTTGTCGCAAGCTTAGGTACAGAATCGGCCTGAGGAGTGAAATCGGTGGAAGGCTGACTTGATGTCTCCGCCGGTTCTGGAGCCGCGCTCATGTCGTCATCAGCGTCATCAGAGTCAAGCTCGGAGCCGTAAATCTCGGGGTATTCACGGAAGCAGTTCTGCATGTCCCTAGCGCTTTGTTAGCAATCTACGCGATTCCAGAATTGGTCTCATTCGAAGCAACTGCGCAGTGGTGAAGCGTACTTGAATTTGTCGATGCAGTCAATACCCTTGGGTTCCTCTTTTGAGTAGACAAAGCAACTGAATGCTGATTTGAACTGCTCACCGCAAGGGCCATGAGCCATACCCCCCAAGCATGGGCAATCCCAATTGATTTCTCCAGTCTCTGGGTTGAACGCGCCTTGCTGATCCGCCTCTTCTTCTAGTCCTTCTATTCCTCCTTCTCCACCATTCTGCTGTGCACTTTCTGCCTCTTTTTGCTTCTGAATCTCTAATTGCGCTTGCACCGCCTGTCTTTGCTTGCGTTCTTCAGAGATCGATTCGATGGTGGGAAGGTGCTCGGATTCTACTTCGGTTTCTGGGAGTGCCTGGACAAGCTCTGGAAACCTCGTCAGTTCTCTGATTCCCATCATTGTGCTATCTGAAGTCTAGACATACGCCTGGGCTCTTCGGCGAAAACATCCGTTGTGTTGTAGTAATATATTATGGCGCCAGCGATGCCCACCCGTGCAACTAAGCTCTTGAAACTTCTTGACTTTTGTGATGGCGGAGCTGTGCTGATGTAACGCTTGGTGGGTGCGACGGACCGCAATGACGCAGCCCGTAGCGCTGGACGCGCAATTAGTCGCGGTGCCGCTCGAAACATGATATAGAAAGATATGAAACAAAGAAGGGAGAGTCAATGAGTGTCGTGACGGGTGTTGAGGACAGGAAGATACGCTGTCGTCACTATGCAAAAGTTATGGGACCTGCATTTCTAAGCGGAAAGTGCAGGGATCCGCATCGTCGGCGATTGACAGTCACGTGCTCTATAGCTGATATCACCCCATCATTCTCTACGTCAACGCATCATATGACACTCAAAAAGAATACAAGTAGAGCCAACAATGGCCTTTTTCGATTATTCATAAAATTGCAATATAGAGATAATAGAATGGGTATATTGAATGTCAACCTCGTATGTACAAAAGTAGACTTGGGAAAGCATCCCTCTCGAAGTCGAAGTCAAGTCTAAAGCTCCAAGCTTGTTATGTTCTTCCAGCATAGCCGTACACACATAGTACTTAAACTAATCCAAGCCGAACTATCAGAGTCTAGACGATGAAGCCACTGTGCCAAACTCGACATTAAGATTGTACTTTGGCCGAATGGAATAGGGTTTTGGGCGAAGACTATAGCCCGCGTTTATTGCGGCGGGTTCCTCTTGAAGAAATATCTGTTTCAAAAATTAGTAAATGACTCAATCACAACACAAAGAGCAAGTGATAAAACATACTGGCTGACGTAGTAGTCACCAACACCGAACAGTCCAATCGCAGCAGCCCAGGCAGCGACGACTTTGCCGGTCAATTCACCGCGTGCATATTGCCTGTAGGCACCGAATCCGACAATGCCACCAACAATGGCAAGGCCCACTGCATTACCGATAACAACGGGGTTATCAGCGTTCTTCTTCGCCTTCTCCTTAGCAGACTCCTTCTTTGCAGCTGCCCGTTCCTTTAGCTTCTCAGCTTCCTTATTGACCTCCTCTTCGCGTTGTATGCGTTCAGCTTGTGTGTCGGTTTTGATAGATTGCGACTCGTAGTCAGAGGGCACGGAAGAAATGTGGGGGCTGTCTACATCGACGAGCGATTGAACACTGTCATCAGGTGTATGTTCGACTTGTGGGGGTGCGGGCGCACGACTATTTTTTTTACGTCAGTATTATAATTCATGCTCTTTACAAAGTCCATCCATTTCTGCATTCAGGAGATCGGACTGTCGGCAGTGTCTGATCACACAGAGCTTCAAGAAGCGCAGCTACTGAGCCAATTTTTTAACAAAGAAGAGATGATTTCACTTACGCCTATCCCATTGTCAGCTATGGCACGTACTACAAAGTCTCTTATTTATGAACTTACTTCTTCAGGGCTCTGCTTAGGGCCCTTGGCAGCCATCTCTGCGTAAGACATGATGTAGAGGAGAAGATGAGGTGTTTCTTGGTAGGTGGGAAAGGATCGTGTGAGATTGAAGTGTGAGAAGCAAATCTGTTGATGGATGCCGGGAAGCTGTGGAAGGTGACAGGCGATAGCGTGGTACTGGAAACAGGCTGCCTCACATGTTTATTCGCTTAGTGGGCAACCACATGACGTCATTGTGAGCGCGTTAGCGCGTCGTCACAAAACTGCCAAGCATAGGAACAGCACATGCTTGCGGAGCATGTGAATTGTCAGAGATTCTAGACCATATACCACACCCTTGAACTCGTTTCCAATTGACTTGCAGAAAGCGCATGGTCTGCTGCTTTTTCATGAATCTATGACTATGCCACACCTTGCGCTAAGATAATTAAATAAAAACAAAGCCCTGGAGGGTATAATACCAAATTCCATCGTCACCATCAATACACCCCTGACAGTCGTTGGTGTGAGAGCCATCCAAAGCCGAGTACAGAGCCGTAAGATACAAGAGGATAGAAGGGAAAGAAGGGGTCGAAGCCATATTATAACATCCAGTATCGACATACGAAGATTGAAGATGAATGCAACGACGCTGGCGAGTAGATAAGGGATAAGCGCTTTTCAACATTAGAAATATGCCCAACGAAACTGTACAAGCTACGCAGCGAGAGTCTAAATCTGTGCCTGGCTCCTCTATTCGTCGCCAAACACGGCCTTGTAGTTCTCAAGGAGCGCTTGCACGGCAACACGTTGCTGCTGAACATCTGTAAGCTCGCGCTGAATGTCCAAAGGTCGCATGATGGTTGGCGCGAAGACAACGGCAACGTTCAACGGTGTCATCTAAGGATGCAGTTAGTAAAGAGTGCGTGTAGAAGGACGCTCAGAGAGTTGCATACCAAATTATCGTTAGCATGCTGGATGACGCGCGAAAGATGAAACACAAGGAACTGGAGGGTATCGCGGTGAGCCTTAGGTATTTCATTGACAGCCACAGACAAAGCCTTGGCTTGTGCACTCGGCTCTTCAAGTTCTGGACAAGAGTTAGTGGTGATAAATTGAGCAAACGTGGGTTGGGACTTACGGCCAGCTTCCAAAAATTGGTCGTAGACGTCAAACGTGATCAACGGTACAGGAAGCCTTCGGAAGTAATTCTTGAGCGCAGAGGTGATCGAGTGGATGTCCAGGTCGGGATCGGAAATATCATGTTCTGAGTCTGTCTCGAAGCCTTTGCGGACCTGGTTTACTTGGGATGTACCACCGCTCTTCCGATAGATACCTTCAACGTCCATGCCACGTAGTTCCACTTCTTCAATGCATCGACTGACGATGCGAGGGATCATCTGTTTTTCGAACTCGCATCGGGCCGTTAGGTCTGAACCGAAGAGCACGGTGCTGGCGTCAGCGGGCAGATTGAGGCTACTTTCGTTGTGTTGCATTGGCCTATATTGAGGTTGACCTGGTTTACCACCTGTAGGCTTGCCACCAAACCAACCACGCTGAGCGTTCTGGTCTTGTTGGCTACTCTTGATGGAGCTGGACATGGAAACGAGATCGGGCTGTTGGTGCACTGAACCATAGGGAGTCCCGATGACTTTGATTTGATAGTCCTCTTGTTTCTGCTCTGAGCCAAACGCTCCCTTGAATCCCTTTGTGACGTTCTTGGTAATGGCTTGGCCACCCTTCTTCCAGGTGGAGAACTTGGTAGGTTTGCCCGTCTTTCTGATGTTGACGACTTGTGGCTGAGCGACAGTTGCTTCAGACTCGGTATCATGAAGGTTGGCGTACGAATGGTCATGGGCAATGGACGTCGTATCTACCGAAATCTCCGATTTTCCACCCTTTTGCTGGGCGGTGTATATGCCCAGACCGTTCGGAGGAATATCGACATTTTGTCCTGGCTTCTTGTTGTTCTTTAGGTTGGTCTGAATGTTGTCTACTATGTCGCGGTTCATGGCAGAAAGTCTTGTATTGGCGGCCGTGAGCGACTCGTATTCCTGGAAACCCTTGTCTTTCATCTGGATGAGATTGGAAATCTCCTCAGTCAACTCCGATCTTTTAGTGATCAGATCTTCTATTTGATGACCCAAATTGTCTTTGAGCTTCTGCAGGGAGCTTCCAAAGTCTTTGAGAATGTCTGACTTGAGCTGGCCAATGTCCATGGAACCTTGACTGTTCTTAGCGCGCTTGAGGTGCTCAGTCATGATCTCCAACTCGCGAATGACCATTTCACGCTGTGTATCCAAGACAGCCATTGTGTTTCGCTTTTCTCGCAAAACTGTGTTGGCTTGTTTGATGTCGGCTGCACTGTGCATTGATTCCTGCAGCCCGTTCTTTTCAGCTTCGAGCTCCGCAATTCGCTGCTGGGCACGGCGCAGTTCATTCCTCAGGTTGGCGCCTTCTTCTTTAGAGTCTGGCGAGGGCACAGTGGGGCTGCTGATATCGACCGAGCCGTTTGCAGGCCATTTCTTGTTACTTCGTGTAGTGACAGAGCGATCACTAAAACTACGACCATGCTTCGAGACGGCGTTTGAGACTCTTCTGAGAACACCGCTTTCTTTATCATCTCTGCCCTCTTGATTGCCGAGCAGTCGCGCAAAGTCTTCATCCATGGAGAAATCGCCCTGGTGGCTGTAACGAGGAAGTGCGCCCGGAGGATGGGTGTCTCGAGAAGCCTCGCTGCTCATAGACTCGCTCGTCTTGTGAATCTGTGCCGAAGGTGGCTGTGGCGGAGCACGTGGAGAGGTGAATGTGTCAGTCGGGGGTGGTGCTGGTCGGCCGCCCGAACGTGCAGGAAGAACGGGAACATCTGAGAGACTTCTGGAGGATGGTGTATCCGCCGCAGCAGTGATACCGAGACCCGCGTTCAATTGCGCCGTAGCCGCAGTTGCAGATGACGATCGATCCGGATGGCTCAAAGTTGGTGTTGTGGGCGAGCCACCAGATCGATTATATTGAGATAGAGGCGCGGAAGACTTGATGGCGGCGGGATTAAGAGAATCGCCACGTGCTGGCCGTTCGACAACCAAGTTGGAGCCAAAGGATGATTCTGAAGTATCGGGCGAGTCCTGCGAACCAATGGGTGGAGAAGATGTAAACGATGCTTCCATGAAGGAGCGACTGTGGCGGGAAGGCGTAACGGTATTGGAAGTGCTGCGCTGTTGCGGCTGACTGTATGAGGAAGCTGTATCATCGGAGTCTTTGCGCTTTGCATCTACCTTCTTGCTCTTTGGAACGTCCTGTAACTTAAAGGGCTCTGCAGCTGAAGACGGTGCAGGAGAAGCATGCTGACTCTTGGACCGAGGTTCAGCTAAAGTAGACTCGTTGATGCCATCCTTCTTCTTCTTCAGCGTGTCCACCATTGTGTCGGAAGGTTGTCTTCCCTTCTCCTGATAAGCAATATGTGGACTTGCAGCCTGCGGTTGGTAAGTCTGCCTTCGCTCTTTGGAGGCATCTCGTGAGCCATTCTCCTTTAGCTTTTCGCGATGGTCGGCTGTAGGCCTGTTGAAGTAGTCGCGGCCACTCTTTCCCTCTACATTTCCGGCTGACTTTGCTCCCTGTCGGTCGTTGATTCTGCTCGTAGGTCGACCTATGGGTGATGGGCCTGGTGCTGGGTTTGGGTCGAGAGCGAAGGGAAGAAGGATGCTGTCGTCGCCAGTATCGGCAGGCTCTGAGCGACTGGTGTCTTTACCGTAGGTTGTGGCGGGAAGTGTCGTGTTGTCTGTGTATTGTAGATTTGTTAGCTATGAATTGGAACCGACAGGGCATGGGTGTTTGGCAAGACGAACCCTTTCGAGACAAATCTGGAATAGGCGATGCATCGCGTCTGAAGTTTGAAGACGAATCGCCTCTTCTTGGGTGAGGTGGCCTAGGAGATGCATCAGTTGTAGGAGGCTCCGAAAAGGCCTCCGAGGGCGTGTCCAGGTCTGGGGTGAAAGAGCTGCTGGTTGGCTCTTGGGGAGGCAGAGCTGGCAGAGACTTGTCTACTTTTGGTGCAATTGAGGGCGGCTTTTTTGATTTCTTGCGCCGGCGGGCCATGAGCGACTCGTGACATGACATGCAGAAGATTCCCTGTGAGGTACGAGCATAACGGAGATTTTCAATCTTGCGCTTGCAATTCCGGCATCTGAAGCAATTGGCACAAAAGGCCTGGTCACCAGTCAGAATGGCGAGGTCTTCGATCTTGTTGCCGCAGTGGTTGCAGCTGTATGTACAGTTGTTGCATATCAGGGAGCCGTCGCCCAGGAGGAGCAGATTTGCATCGGAGTCGAGAAGGGTGCCGCAGGTGTTGCAGCGGAAGCAGTCGATGTGCCATCGGTTGCCAGCTGGACAGTGTTAGCGTGCGTGCGGGGAGGATATGAGTTGGGCAGCGTAGGTCGGAGCCGGGCAGGGAGGGCAGGACAAGGAGGGCATACCGAGTTCGAATGCTTTTCCTTCTTCGAGGATCTGGAGGGCGTATGTGAGCAGGCTGGCGAGAGGAATAAGTCATTGCTGGGGGCGGCGCGAGTGCATACCTCTCCACATCCTTTGCAGGGATACACAACCTCGTCGTCGATTGGAGACTCTGGATAGGCTTCTGGGCTATTCATGATGTAGGGGCGATGTGGACTGCGGCCGGCGTGTATGGATGGGCACAGAGGGTAGGTGTCCGGCAGCCAGCACCAGGCGTAGGCGTAGGCGTGTTGGTGGGCGTAGGTGGTAGTGCAGTTGAGTGGGCGGTCGGTCGATCGGTGGCCGCCCCCCCAAGAGCGTTGTCAGGTTGGTCGTGGGCAGCGTCGCAGAATGCGTGGCGGCGGCGTCGGCAGCGACAACGGCAGGGTCACAGACACAGACAGGGCGAGTGGGTGTGGGCAGCGAGCGAACGGCCTCTGTGCGCGACGAGGGTATTCGACGACAGCTGCACACCCGTCCCCTCTGGCGTGCTATGTGTGTGGAGGGAGGCCCTGGGCCCTGAGCAGAGCCAATGAGCGGGACCAGCCTCGACCGCCGGTGCGCCCTGACCTGGGCAGGGTCTAGGAGAGAGAGATACGCGGCAGAATCCATGCCCGCAGTGCCGCAGTGTCCAGCTGCACGCTACGCTCTGCATATGTCCTGCACACCGGCCCTCGGGAGCCCGCATCATCTTGTGCAGATATGGCAAAGGACAGTTGGTGGTTGATGGCCAGCCGTCAGATGCTGGCTGTGGCTGTGGCTGTGGCTGTGGCTATGACTATGGCTATTACACTACATGTGGCTGCCATAAGGTATGGCTGTGGCAGTTGGGTATCGGCTGTCTGCGCTGTCTACTGTGTCTACCCTCTCCCCCAGCAGACAGCGACAGCGACAGCAAGGACCAGGCAAGCATTTCTCATCACGGACGGCGCACATTGCTCCACGCTATGCTAGCAGAGCATTACGAGAGCGTAGAGGCCCTGCCAAGACACACGCCATCGCAGATCGCCTATTCCTTCGCCTCTCGTAACCTGCGCCAATGCCATGTCGACCCGCCTAGATTGCAACCGCTCTCACACCGTCTATTCTGGAGATATTAGACTACATGAATACACCCACTGGACTCCGAGTACATAGAAATGAATACATAGTATATGCAGCCGCCGCTGTCTGGTGGCGGCCAACATGGACGGTGGCGTCATCCTCTTTCTTGTCAAAGCACCGCACTGCACTGCACTGCACAGCACAGCACAGCACATAACACCAACATCGAGCACAGCGCAGCCGTGGGCCATCAGCATCACGAGTCGGACAGGGCCTCGAACAAGCATCGTCATTGCTAATCACCGCCCATTGCTCCCTTCCAGCCTCGTCATACGTACATGTCTGTCACCCTACGTACGCTGCTCTGTGTCCGTGTCTAGCATACCATGGTGCAGGTACCCATCTGCCTTTCCAACCCAACTAGATGCCCAATGGCCCAGTACCACCATACAGAGCTGTTTGTACCATCCGCTCGTTTCAGCGCCAGGCTGCCTGCCTGCTTGCCCTGCCAAAGTGCACCCACCCGACGCAGAATGATGGTAACCTCACGAGATTGAAGGACCCATATTATCCACCCTTGTACCACTTGCATCCGCACCCTTCCACCCCACCACACCACACCACATCACACCCTGCCCAAGCCCACCCAAAGCCCTCACACAGCCTCGATATCAGGCCCATCTTGACTGCGGTTCTTGCGACGTTGCGCTATTATCGGCGGAAATTATTTGCCCTGTCGGTACTCGCTCATTTGCGTGCTTCCTGGATCCTGAAACAAACGGGAATAACGACACCAACACGGACACGTTTCATCCAGCCGAACGGTCCCTGCTGATCTGCCCTGTCCCAAGAGTCAGCTTCAGACCGCGATTTGCGCTCAGCCAACAACATCCCTCTCCCACCTGGCACCACCAAGCACACTGTCACACACGCACACGCACAAGGCCCCCATACCATGTCTCTGGACCCCATTGCCGCACTGCTGTCTCAGTAGCACACTACCCAACACCGAGCCCGTTTGAACATCCATCATGGATGCTTGCTTGCCCTTGTCCTAGTAGTCGCATTCGCGTTTGTTGCTAGCCTCGACTAGTCGTGGCGCTCAATTCTCACCTCATGTCTCTCTGCCTTACCCCTGCCCCACGCATTCTTGATCGATGTCAAAAGCCGGGCCTGCGGTAATTACTAAACCTTATTCACGAGCCCCAGATCGTGGATGACTGATCTTCCCTCTTGATCGTGACGTAGGGGCTGATCGACTCACAGATCTGGCCCTTGTGTCAGTTATGCCAGGCTGATGGGACTTCCAAGCACACCCATTGTATCATCACCTCTCTTGACCCTCCACCCCCACGAGAGGCTTCGGCCAACCTTCCAAGGTTCAAATGCATCTCCATTACCAACCCATGTCTGTCCTATACTCTGGAGTTTGGTGTCACGGTATACTCAAAATGCCGTTCTTGAGCCCTTGATGATGGAGTGCGAGCCCAAACAAGAGGCTGCAAATGGTCTTTCCTAAATAGGAAATATGTCTGTTATTATCATTATAACAGGCATGCTGACCAAATTTCCGTCTGCATGCTGCTGCTATTGCCGCCATCATCCAGATTTCATTTCAAACCTTTACTGACGTTCTGAGAACATCCGTCTCGGTGCTCAATCTACTATTCGCATAAGACCACAAGCGGCATGCACATGTCCAAAACGGTACCAACACGTGGGGCACTAACATTGTCGTGCCACGGCCCGACTGTTCTTTCCGTCAATCGTTTGCTTAGAGTTGTGTCCAGTATTGAGTCTTTAGCGCAAGCTTCCGGCCACGGCATGTTCTCTTCACAAATCACATCGTCCGCGGTGCTCACTCAATACTCCCAAAACGGCAAGTACAGTGGGGTCTGACGCATTACACAACTCGCACGGCCAGAACCAGAGCTATTACCCCGCCCCAACGGTTGACGAAGGATATTCGTGCATGGGCTAGGTGGGGGTCTTGAAATATTTAACCACCTGTTCAATCCATTCTTCGTCTTGTTCTTTTCCCCTTCACAACGCCTCGAACCATCTGTGGAATCCGTTTCAATTCAAACCAATTCATCATTCGTACTCATTCACCTGCTCCAACCTGTGCCTTAGAGTCAGAGCTGATCATCTTCTAGATACTCGAACCTCAAGTATGGCTGCCACAGTGCAGACTGTGCTCCGCACGCGCGTCTTGTCCTCAAGTCACCTAGGTACTTTCTACAGCTAAGTATACTGCATGAACCGGTGTTCGTCTCTAGTCATGACCATCTCGAGTACTGCTGTGCATCTGCACTTTAGTTTCAAGATGGGCATTGCTGGATTCGTTCTGAGATTATACGGTTTCGAACTTGATCAGGATAATACCTGCGTAAAGGATCATGCACTGCTCTGCTCTGTCTCTACCCTTGTAGAACAGACCTAACCGATTGCAGGTTTCGACCCCTGAACACCTTCCACCATGTCTCCTCCTGCTGCCATGTACGAAAGGCCCACTGCCGTTGACGGCAATGGCATTGCCAAAGACCTGAGTCTGAAAAAGGACCTTGCCGTCAAGGACGCTGCTGCTGTTAGTGGCAGCCAGGCCAAGACTGTTGCTGAGCTCGAGAACAACTGGGACAAATTCACCTTTGCCCCCATCCGCGAGTCGCAAGTCTCTCGTGCCATGACCCGCCGTTACTTCAATGACCTCGACACCTATGCCGAGTCCGACGTGGTCATTGTTGGTGCTGGCTCATGTGGTCTCTCCACTGCCTTCACGCTCGCCACCAAGCGCCCCGATCTCAAGATTGCCATTGTCGAGGCTGGCGTTGCTCCTGGTGGAGGGGCTTGGCTCGGTGGCCAGCTCTTCAGTGCCATGGTCATGCGCAAGCCTGCTGAGCTCTTCTTGAATGAGCTTGGTGTGCCATACGAGGATGAGGGCGACTTTGTCGTGGTCAAGCATGCTGCCCTCTTCACGTCCACCTTGTTGTCCAAGGTTCTGCAGTTTCCCAACGTCAAGCTGTTCAATGCTACGACTGTTGAGGACCTCATCACTCGTCCTGCACCTACCGCCAATGACCCCAATGCAGTTCGCATCGCCGGTGTAGTCACCAACTGGACGCTCGTCTCTATGCATCACGACGGTACGTTGGGCGTTCGTCTCTCCACAACCTACACTGACAAACGTTTTTACAGACCAGTCTTGCATGGACCCCAACACCATCAACGCCCCACTTGTTATTTCCACGACAGGTCATGACGGCCCCTTTGGTGCCTTCTCCGTGAAGCGCCTTGTCTCGATGCAGCAACTTGAGAAGCTTGGTGGCATGCGCGGATTGGATATGCGCACCGCCGAGGATGCCATTGTCAAGCGCACTCGTGAGATTGTGCCTGGCCTGATTGTTGGCGGCATGGAATTGAGTGAGGTTGATGGTGCTAATCGGATGGGCCCTACCTTTGGTGCCATGGCTCTTAGCGGAGTCAAGGCTGCTGAAGAGGCCATCAATGTGTGGGAGGCGAGGCAGGCTCAGAACCTCGAGTCTTAGAAGGGCTTATTGTTGTTGAATGGGCCAGATGCAAGCTGTTAGTCTCGGGCGGGATGACGAAGGCCATTGGCTCGCCAAGTGTCATGTGTAGCCGTGGGCATTGTTGATATTGTTGATAAATAACAAAGGAATGTGACGTTAAAGGCCGCACGCTTGACTGGATTCGTAACATGGATGTTTCTTGTAATCGCTTTCTCGGTCTGACGTGGCAAGCCCGCGGGATTGAAGACTCTGATCGGCGTGGGGTATGTTTGTTAGACGTGATGCACAAGAGCAAGCACACGTGGAGAGTGTCTTGAACAGATCAAGCAAAGGACCCATTGTCTATCTCGAAGATTCCAAGGGTGGATCGGCCATGGGGGGAGGGGCGCTGGAGGCGCCAGGGTTGTGCATTAGGAGGGCGCACGGGTTGCTGAGCGACTGGCTTAGTGCGAACGCAACTACGGCAGTACCGTGCGGGCCATAAACAACGCTCACAACACATTCAACCCCCGCCTCTAACAGTATAGGATCAATCTCCCCCAACGGGCCCTTTTTGTGCCCACCATGGAGAAAGAGACGTCGGATCTGCTCAAGGCCCTCCAGAAGACCTCGACAGACGTCCAGTCCCGTCTGACGCTCTTCAACACCCTCAAGTCGAGCATCAAACACAACAGAGTCCCTGAGAACTGCCAGGCTCCAATCTTCGAGTGCATCCGCATCGCCTGTACCGCCGCCACCTCCGCCGCCCTCGTCTCGACGGGCTTTTCGACACTGAGCCACTTCATCAAGCGATTGCAGCTACAAAAGGACACACACATTCTCACCTCGCAATCCTCAGTCTTATGTTCCATTCTCGCCGACAAGTTGGGCGATGCGCGCGAGAGCCATCGCATCGCCGCCTCGCAAATCCTCGCTGATTTGCATTACC
This sequence comes from Bipolaris sorokiniana ND90Pr, assembly GCF_000338995.1. NCBI lineage: Eukaryota > Fungi > Ascomycota > Dothideomycetes > Pleosporales > Pleosporaceae > Bipolaris > Bipolaris sorokiniana. The sequence goes on along the minus strand of NW_006911904.1, from coordinate 146,238 downwards.
TGTTTCCTGCAGAGATCGATGCGCTCATCCATGATGCCGTCAAGAGCACCAACCCGCGCGCCAAGGAGGCGTCCATGGCCTGGGTAGTAAAGGTAGGTTTTCTTTGCGGCCGACGCGCATGGGATCCAAAATGACAAGTCTAATGTTACCGTGACGACAGATGAATAAGACCGAAGGCTTGCCCTTTAAGAGCTACTCCAACCAACTCGTCGCAAATCTCGAAGATGCCGATGCTGGCGTGCGAGACACGGCCAAGAAGGCCGTTGTCGATCTCTTTGGGTATGTGCGGTTGGGCTGGTAGCAATGGCTCGCGGAACATGACTGATAGATCGACAGACATGCACCAGAACACGCCAAAGCGAATTTGAAGAAGCAGCTCGTTGCTATGAACGTCCGAAAAGCGATCGCCAGCTACATCACAACACACCTCGACGACACCGCAATGACAAAGGACGCAGACGTAGCACCACAGCCACCGCCGCAACAAACCCAACCCCAACCCCAACCGGCTTCTTTTTCACGCAGTATCTCTGCGAAGCGAGCGGAGCAATTGCAGCCTGACGTAGGTTTAGCAGACAGCTATGCGTCCGAACTACCACCGCCTACCGAAGTCGTCGTTATGGATCCCATTCACATCTATACACAACGCGAGCTGGACGACATTTTCCGCGACATGGCACCTTGGTACGAGGGAAAAGAGAGCGAGGCCAACTGGTTAGCGCGAGACAAGAATTGTACCAAGCTGAGGCGCATTTTGAAGGGCAACGCGCCGCACGAATTCCACGGAATTTTCGTTGCTGGTATCAAATCACTTCTAGATGGCATCCTCAAAGTTGCAAACTCCCTCCGAACAACAATGTCGACCAATGGCTGCCTGCTGGTTCAAGAGCTTGCCAAGACGCTTGGTTCCGCCATTGAACCCTGGTCCGAGATTCTGTTGCAGTGTTTCGTGAAGATGTGTGCTGCCACCAAGAACATTGCTGCGCAAAACGGAAATGTCACTGTGGATACCATTTTACAAAACGTCTCTTACAGCAGCCGTCTGCTCCAACATGTTCTTTTCGCCTCGCAGGACAAGAACGTTCAGCCAAGGACGTTTTCTGCCACATGGATCAAAACCTTAATTCGGAGGCACACATCGCACATCGAGCATTCTGGCGGAATGGATACACTGGACACCATAATCAAAAAGGGAGTCAGTGACGCCAATCCCAAGGTGCGCGAGGCTTATCGAAGCGCATATTGGACATTTGCCTTGGTGTGGCCTCAGAGGGCCGAGAGAATGCTTGACACGTTCGAGAAGCGCGAAAGGAGCGCTCTCGAGAAGGACCCCAACAATCCAAATAGTTCACTCACCTCTTCACAGACCAGCTCAGCATCCTTTTCGAAATCTGTCGGCCCTGGTGCCTCGCGAAGTGCTCTGAAAGAGAAGATTGCTGAGCAGAGGAGAGCCAAATTGGCCGCTGCAAAGAACATGCCCGAGCGACCCAACTCTGCTGCCGCAACTTACGCCGCACCAGCAAAATCGCAACTTAGCAAACCAACAACTGCAAGGACGATTTCCAACCTCTCTGCACCATCTTCTGGGCCAGCACGACCTCCCTCAGCCATGTCCGGCGAGTCGACAAAATCAGCGCTGAAGAACTCTACAGGTACCGGCTCGCTGATGTCAGGGACAGTACGCCGTCCAATTCGCCCTCCTCGACCTGAGCTGAACAGACCGGCGACAGCCGACCCATATGCTGTTCGGCGACCAGGCAAGTCAACTCCTAACATGACACCAGAAAAGACGCCGGCTACGTCAACTATAAAGAAGTCAACTACATCGAAAAGCATTGCCCGGCCGCGATCACAGACTCACAACAGCCCAACTGTCAGCCCTGCGCGTCCCAAGTCAAGAATTGGTCAGCCTGTTGCACACAGCAAAACTCTTAGTGGAGGCTCACGATATGCAAGTCCGGCTGCGAGCCCTGCGAAGGACGAAGAATCGACCGCGAGAAAGCCGTGGGTAAGGTCACAAAGCCATCACGACTCCGGCACTATCCCATTCCGGCACAGGAATGGACTTGGCGGAAGTGCAGCTATAGACAACGAGGCGATTGACTTGGGCGATGATGACAACTTCACGATGGTCATTCCAGATCTAGCGAAACCTGCAGCACAGCCCACGCAGCGCACACCACCGAAGCCTAGAGTTTCTGCAGGCCGACTGCCAGTGCCTAGCCCCCGTGCATCAATGCTAAGGAGTCCAAAGTCTATGGGCCACCTCGAGGCTGCCAGTTTACGCTCATCTACACGAAGTCTAATTACGAGAACACCAGATCGACCGGGCACTCGAGGAACCGACGCTGGCGATGAGGTCCGGGTGTATGAAGATCCATTTGTTGGCGAGGAGCCGGCGCGCATGGCGAAGGAATCAGAGAAACTTGTTCTCGAGGAGCTACCTATTAATGAGAAGAGCAACGAGCGTCGACACAGCAGCGGAAGCGTATCAAGTGGCATAATGATGGGGAATGACAATGACGAGCGCCCACGCGGTCACCACAAGACGAATAGTACGGGAAGCATTTTGCAAACAGAAAGCTACGACACGGCCAGTGCTGAAGTACTTAAGAACCGACAGCTACTGGCGAGTGGTATCAGGAAGATTGAGGGTCGCACAGTCGAAGCCCACATGTTTCGACGCATGCAAGACATGGTCAAGTCGAATCAGGAAATTTGGGGGCCCAATGACGAAAACTTTGGCAAGCTACTCGTAGCTTGTCTCGACTTCCTCGAGGCACCAGTTCATGAGTTGAAGGCGCCCCAGATAAAGGCTGTCAACTTAAAGGTGCAGGCGTTAGCGACGATCCGTGCGTTGCTCTCTCTATACCGCAAGGAGACTGCTCGGTACTCTGCTTGTGTGCTTCGAACAGTTTTGCAGACGAAAGCACAGTATGAGAACACTTCGCATATGGCTATGGATCTCGAAGTCACCGCAGACGAGATTGTCAAGTACGGCCACACACTGGACTGCCTCGAAACCGTCCTTTCCCTCATCGAAGATTTATCCGCCTCGACACCATCATCCTCACCAAACTCCAAATCCTCAGTCTGCTCGCTCCCTGGGCAAGCACCCACCCGCACAATAACCATGTCGCTCAGCACACTCGCATCGCTTGTACAGATCAGCGGTGAGAAGAACCTCGTCTTGTCACCCGAACAGACCGCCCGCCTCGGCAGACTGGCCGTCCGCTGCATGGACGACCAAGACGCCGATGTCCGCAAAGCTGACATTGAATTCTGCGTTGCCCTCCACCAGCGCATCAATGGCTCAGACGCCGCGAAAGAAGACGGCGGATTCTGGAAAGTCGTTGCTGGGGCACGAGAGCAACATCTCAACTTGCTCACTTACTACCTTGCGAAGAAGAGCAGGGTGTAAGGTGTGGGGGCTGTAGTTCTTCTTCTTCTTTTTTTTTCTCTGTGTGAAGGGGAAAGTAGCACTGGTTTTTTTTCTTCATGGCCGTCATCACTCTGCATTTGACTACCTGGAAGGGGAAGTTTTTTTTTCTCTTCTTCCTCTTTTGCCAAGGGGGATACATAGGGTGGGGTGCATTTGAGCGGGTTATGGAGGCAGGGGTTTAGGACGGGGGGACACTTGGGACTGGGCTTTTTTTTGCAGAAATCTTGAACTTGAGTGGTTGATTCTCTTCTCCCTCTCCCTCTTCCTCTCTCACATGTGGAGTGGTTTGTTATAGTACACCATTCTGGGGTGGGTTTATCATGGGACTGGGGATAAGGAGGGGAACTCTTTGGGTTCTAGGCTTGGGAAGGTGTGAAGGGTCGTTTGCTGGGTTTTCTTCTTCTTCTCTTCTTTCTTCGTTTTTTCTCCCATTGTCTTCGTCACCTTCCCTCTTCTTCTTCTTCTTTCTTCCCGGTAAACAGGCGTTACTCGGAGAAGAGAGAGAAGGAGAAAAGAAAAAGTTAGTTGTGTCACTCTGGTAGTTGTCACAAGGCCCATTTTCTATTCTTCTTCATTTTCTTTTTCTTCTGCTTCGGGTTTAGAATACATCATGGGAATATTTTTGTAGTATGGATATTTAATTCTAACATTTTTCTCTCCTTTCAACATGCTCTTGGTATTTTTTGCGATTGCTTGTATTTGTTTGCTTGTTTTGCTTGGGGCGGTTTGTGGGTAGGATTCGTTAAGTACATGGTTGTTTTCTTAATCAATGGGGAAAAAAAGTGGAAAAATGCAATTTTTGGATCCTTTCGAGTGATTGCAGGAACGCACTTGGTTGGATATCCTGTTGGAAAAGCGAAGCAACAAATTTACATTTAGTTCCGGTATGAGTGCAACGAACGGGTGAATTAATATATCCAAGGACGGAACAAAACTTTTACAAAGTAGCATCGACATCGTATTCAACATCAGTCCTGATGACGTACTTTGCGCCCTCAACCACACCCGTACCTTCATGCAGTAGCGCGCCCTGAGCCTCACCATGTGGGAAGACAGCAACGCTACCCATGATAGGCTTAACGGGGTAAGCATTGATAACGCCCTCTTTCACACTCGGTATGAAGAACGTCGTTTCGCCGCCTTTGAACTCATCATTGAGGTAGATGAGAAAGGTGAAGAGAGAGGATTGGCGGGCATTGGGTGGCGAGGCATCGTATTGGTATTTGTCTGTTACGGGGTCGATCCCTGAAGGTGGCCATGCACCATCTGAACAGCGGAGAAAAGATTAGTCAAGCGCTTCGGTAACTGGGAAAGTTACGACTAAACGTACCGATATGACAACGATACTCGGCACCTGGCACGTATCGATATACCCTGAAGCGGCGGTTGATGCCTCTAACTTTCTTGCCTGCTACACTGTCTGGCACAAACGACTTTACTCTATCCCAGAGCTTGTCGTGGAAGGCTTGATCGACGATCCAGTAAAAGTTATGGGCTAGCACACTGGTATCTTCACCCTGTGGGCGCATCGGCGCATCGGGTATGAATTCCATTGTCTCTCCAGCGGCGATAATTGCAGAGCATTCGTCGGGAGAGAGCACATCTTTGATTAGACGAAGGTTGGGTACAATAGGGTGCTTGAAGCATTCCGTCTCGGATCCTTTGCCTAGCAGGACGGTATTGTCTTGCGAGGCGTACAGAATGGCAGGGTGGAGATTGGGTGGTTTGCGCTGAAGTCCCTCGGTAGTCTCGATGATGCGGAAGCGTTGTTTGAGATCTAAAGGACATGAAGCGAAGATGGACTTGTCTTCAACGCTACTCCGTATCTGGCGCGTGGGCTTGCTGGCACTTCGCAGGTCCCAAGTTTCTTGTAGCGAGATACCTGCAGATGCGTCTGCACCGTTAGTTGTCACGTCTGTTGGGCCAGTGACTCGGAGTATGGAGTCAAGCACTTGGATGAGTTGGTCGTTGTCAGCATTGGCGCCCACGACTCTGTGATTCGGCACTTGCACATGAATGCTGAGTCCAGATACAACATCCAAAGTGCGCACCCATCGGCAAAGAGCACCCAGTGTTGGCGTCTCTTTCCTGATGCGCATCTCGGCCAGCAAGACGAGAGCATCTCTGTACTTGGAGTCTGTGAGCGCCCCAGATATACGCGCAGTGAGATTGCTGCCGTCTATGATGTCGCTTAGCCTTTACCATTGGAGTAAGCCATCTTAGACGTACCAGCTGAGTTTAGGCCAGTAGTGCATGCTTGACGGAAGTCAAATACAGCAGTCCTCAGATCTTTGCACGCTTTTGACTTGATCAGGAGAGGGTGCTCGGCAAGAGCCCTAAGGGTATCCACGGCAACTTCAATCTCCTCTGGCGAGATGACCGAATGAATGGAAGCTGGCTCAAGTGGGCTTGCCTCGTGGGGTGGACTGGGAATGCCATTTGCCTGTTTCTTGGCGGCATTGGAGTGCGCCGTGGTCCGCTTGCGCTTCGCCATTCTGTATACTCAAAGTGGAAACTTGGAAGAGTCTGAGATCAGTGTAGATTACTGCAAACAAGATCGATTCTGTCGAGCCTGGAGCAGGGAGGTGGCCATCGCCTCTGCGTTAAGGCCGAAATGTCCGGGTGGCAAGTTGTCGAATTCTTCGGTCCGTGCCACTGGCGGGGCCTGGCCTGGCCTTGTGGGGTGGGCGGGAATGTCCACTCGCATCGTGCCCTCCACCACTATTACACAGAGCACTCTGTCAACATTCCGAGATAGTCGCACCAATCGACATCGACGTCACCTGATACGCTTCTACACGCTTCTATTGCTACTGAATCTTGTTTAACCCCTGGACAATGGCCTTGGTCCAATGGCTACTGATGCTTCGGCAAGCCTCTCAGCTAACAGCTCATGGCGCTAACGACCAGGGGCCGAGTATCACGGTAACACATTAACGTGTCGGGGTGCGGAGATAAAAACAAACAGTGGATCATGGCGTCGCAGAATGTGTTAGCGGGTGGTGGGGAGATCTCTTCTGAGACGGTTGGTAGATATAGTCACCGCTGTTCCTCTTCTGCCATCTTCTCTCCCCAATTTCTCTCTCTTCATCACATACACACCAGATATCTCTCTACGTCTTCACAATGTCTGCTTCCCTCACCTTCTACGATGCCACCGTCCCAGTGATGTGTGGCATCTCCAAGAGCGCCATTGGCTTCCTCACCGCCGCCAAAGAGGAGCTCTCAAAGGAAAACGCCAACCTGCCATCCGAGAGCGAGGTGCTCAACGCCCAACTCGGTGACATGCTGCCTTTCCGCATGCAGCCCATTATCCTCTCCAAGTTCCAACTCGTGGGAATCCAGAGCCTCAAGCTCGCCGCCGAGTCCGCTACGGCACCAAACTTGGACCCTTCTGCCTTTTCCTCGTTCGACGACGTCATCAGCTTCTTCAAGCAGCTCCTCGCCGTCCTTGAGGCCGTTGAAGCAAAGGCGTACAACGAGAGCGCCGACAAGGGCCTCGATGTCGAAATCGGCCCCAAGACGCTACACATGAGCACTCTGACGAGCTTCACAAACGACTTTGTCGTTCCCAACAGCTTCTTCCATCTCAACGCCATGTACATGCTGCTGAGGAGCAAGGGTTTCAACCTGGGCAAGAGTACATACATTGGTGGTTTCATGTCTGAGCAGTCGCTCAAGGACTGGGCACCATTGAGGGCTTAGTTTGGCAACAAAACAAAAACAAAAGAGGGATGATTGGAATGGATATACAAGGATCGAAATGGTTACATAGCAAGGACGCATTGTCATGCTATTATGTGGACAGGAGCCTTAAATAACCAAGTAGAGACCAATATATCACCAATAGACTTTTATCAAATCACGAACATGTCACTGCTTCTATCTATATTGTACAACGTCAGATAAGACTGCTTATATCATCCATTGCATGATTGGATTCACTTATCAAAAGAATCCCTGAGCTTCTCAAACCGCTCCCTCGTCTCCTCTCCAAGCTTGCCCTCCACATCCGCAAGTATCGTGCACACCAGGCTATAATTATTGCAGAGGAACCTGTCCTTTTTCCTAGCATCGCTTATCCCTTTGCTCAGCTTAGTGAGGTAGGCCTCGTATTCGCTCCTCAGTCGTCCCACAGATACACTGACAGGCTCGTCATCACCTGCCTCTGACGAGAGCGCCAATATACCTTGCAGTAGGTTTGCAAACTTTTGTGTAAGGGGCGTCGGCGCCGTGGAGGCCGCGCTGGAGGAGCCGGAAGATAACAGCGCTGCGCCTGTAGACGGTCGACCGGGTAGCGAGGCAGTGATTTTCTGGAGCGAAGTGCAGTGCATATCCAGGACCTGCTGGAAACGCGGCCATAGCAACATGTTTGTTGCATTGATGTAGCCCTCGACTGTTGGCACTTTTCTCCGCTGTAGCTCAAAGGCGAAGTGCTGGTTGAGGCGCACGCAGAGGAGGATACCGAGTGTGTCGGTGGTTGATTCTACGAGTGACTTCGCAACTGCCTGTCCCACTGCCAGTGTGGGCTCAAAGATAGAGTTGAAGGTCCTCGAGATAGCGTGGAAGTTTTGTGCAGGAGCAAAGTATGTGGAGACAAAGGTGTACTCGAAGCAGGCGTTGTCGATGAGGGCAAGGTTGAAGCTACGGAAGGGGACTTCAAGGTAGTGAGAAGACTTTTCGTCTTCAGCGACGTTTGCTGGTAGAGCATTGGCTGAGGAGCTTTTCAACGCGTCTCGTCGTCGTCCAAGTGAAAAGGCGTCGTAGGATGTAGGTGCGTTCCGCGATTGACCGAGCAGCGCACCGCTTCTTCTCGCGCTCGTGTCTTCGCCTAAGATGTCGTATCTGTCCATGGCATGTACTTTGATCTTTTCAAGTGCTGTCCTGTAGCGCGTGAAATGATTGAGATAGTACCAGCGCATTGTGTGGATGTATGCTTGGGCAATCTGCTGCGCAAGCTCTGCGTGGTGTCTTGCAAGAAAGGCGTATAAGTCTTTGAACTTCAAGAATGCCTGCTGCTGGATGACTTGTGCATTGATAGATGGGGAGCGGATAGCCTTGATCTGCGCCACTATGTAGTCTCGTACTCGCTCGACGGCACGATGGATGAGGTCGTCTAGCAAAGGCTTGACGTCCTTGACAGCCATCAAGTCTGGATTCTCTTGGGCTTTGTCACGGATCGTCTTGGAGCGTTTTTCGACTTCTGCAAGGGCACGCACAAAGCCTTCGTCAACAGGTCCTTCAGCAATCTTGCGCACAACAGCTGGAGAGATGCTGATGTCTTCTACAGCGGGCCCCAGCAGCTTCTCGACCACCTTGCGATTTTCCAGCTTCGTGTTGAGCGCAATCGATCGGTTCTGAAGAGACTCTATCTCTGCAGACACGGCCTCGAGATCAGACTGGAAATTTGTAAGGTTGGCTTCGACCGACTTGAGCACTTCATCGCATGCTAATATGGACTTGTGTAGGTCCTCAAACGTGTCTTTGTCCTTGTCATCTGGAGGCACAATGAGCAAAGACTTGCGATGCAGAATAACAGCACGTACATTCTTCAACTGACTGTGCGCTATATGTATGTACAGAAGTAGGCGGCTGTCGCTCAGCAGGCTTGTCAGCGACGAAGTCTTGCAGGCTCATGCCCTGGAAATCAACATGCTCGTCCAACTGCTCCGGCTTCCCGAGCACATCCCCGACACCATGTCCGTTTGTTGTCGGCCCATTGCGGGGTGGCCCTCCCATTATAGCCTCGAGTATGTGTATAGGATCGGGGACGTTTGGCGGCGCGCCGCCTGTCTGTCGCCTGCGTAGTCCGCCATTGGGCAGGCGCTCAGATAGCGGCAGGCTTGCGGTGGAGGTGTTAGGGGATACGAGCTGTGTCAGCGAGGAGGAGCGGGGGGTTAGGCCAGGCCTCACGGGCTGGGCCGAGACTGGATAGCCTCTTCGGGGAGCTGGTGAACGGGAGTCGCGACGTGGAGGCGGCGTGCCAGTGGGTGTCGAGTATTGAGAGAGCCTATCCAAGCCCCACATGGCGATGTGGCAAGTAGGAGCACTGCAACAGCAACAGGCGCACTAAAGAATTCAATTCGACACGAACAGGTGATGGTGGTGGTGGATGTAGTATGGTAGTCGTTGTAGTAGTCGGGGCTTGGCGCTGCTAGAGCTTCCGTCTCTTCTTCTGACACAAGCCCCCTGACAACTGAGACAGTATAGCGTCAATAGTGCCTGCACGTAGTGTTTAGAGCAAGAACACCTATGGGGATTGGAAAATTAATAATATTGCTGTTGACATACGCCGTCGGTAGCTGCCTTGATCTCTTTGCTGACGAGGTCAATTATAGGACGGTGGCAGATTAACTATGCTGTCAGGACACTGGGAATGTAGGAGTAAGTACTCCACGGAGCACGCTCACGCGATAGACTTGATGTCGACCCCACTTGCTATGTAAGTATCCCGAAGACCCTAGAGGGAAAAAAAGAGGGCCCGAACAGGTATTGGAGATAGCTAATAAAATGGGAATTGTCTGTTATTAATAGAGGGGAAGAAAAGTATCAAATATGGGGGGTTACATGTTAGCAACAAGGCACGACCATGGGTATTTTGACAGGCGCGCGCTTCTTTGGGTTGCCCACAGACATGGCCAAGTAAGGTATGCTAGTACATACTAGAACACAAGGGGTATACTAGACACAGCATGAATAATACAACGATTCGACGGCAGAAAGGAAAGCCTCCCACGCGCCCCTCCCGACAAGGCTGGCATCTCGGCCACTGGTCTGTGCGTGGCGTTAGCGTCTGTCCAAAATCAAAAATGCACACAAACGCTGGCTGGCTTCTCTCTCCCATCCCCATTAAAGTACCGCCGCCCACTCCCTACTGCTTTTCGCCCAGCAGCCCGACTTGAGCCTCTTCCTTCTTCCTCACCCGTCGCTTTCAACTCTCATTCATCACCATGGCCGACAACGACGCGCAGGTACGTTTTCTTCAGACTTCAACCCCGCATGTGCTCTCTTTACCCCACCTTGGTCGGCCATCGTCGCCGCTTGCGCCTCGCCATCTTACCCTCATGCGCTGCCACTCCCTCTCGCATACTAATGGTCTGCTATAGCATGAGCACACTTTCGATAGCGCCGATGCCGGTGCCTCCAAGACGTACCCCATGCAGTGCTCTGCTTTGAGGAAGAACGGTTTCGTCTGCATCAAGAATCGCCCCTGCAAGATCGTCGACATGAGCACCTCCAAGACGGGAAAGCACGGTCACGCAAAGGTCCACTTGGTCGCCATTGACCTCTTCACTGGCAAGAAGCTCGAAGAACTTTGCCCTTCCACCCACAACATGGACGTCCCCAACGTTACGCGTCGCGAGTACCAGCTCGTAAGTAGCCCCGCACATCTTGCGACTGCCCCTCGCCTAACAACACACACAGCTCGACGTTACTGACGACGGTTTCCTTTCCCTCATGACCGACGACGGCGCTACCAAGGACGACGTCAAGATTCCCGATGGTGAGGTTGGTGACAAGATCACCAAGCTGTTCACTGAGGAGGGCAAGGACACTAGTGAGTTACACCTGGGAGGCGTATACCAAGACTTTGTACTGACCAGTTACTAGACGTCATTGTCCTTACTGCCATGGGTGAGGAGGCTGCCATTGACGCCAAGGAAGCTCCCAAATAAATGATCGATTGGTTTTGTAGACTGTTTGGCAGGATGCGAGGCGCAGAATGCGAACAGCTTATGGATGGGGCTGCAACACTCTTTGCATGCATTGTGCAAAGTTGCACCCTTGTGGCAAACGAAGCATTCTCCTCGGCGATTTGCGCCGGGCGACTGGTGCTGGACATTCTTCGGACGGATTTGGTTTCTTTGAATTGCCATGTATGGGAAACGTATCATGAATCATTTCCCTGTCTCCAAATATCACTTACGCTTATGGCAATGAATAAAAGGTGATGCTGTTATGGAAAATGTCGAGCCCCTCATTGGCTGGGAAGGGAATTTTCATTTTCGCGCTAATCAACAGCGATCTTCTACTTCCTCAAAGTCGCCACTCACCACAACGTGCAACTTTAAACATATGGTGTACGTGCCAATACTAACCTTCACATGTCAACTCGAGCTAGACTGCATACATAGCAGTATTGTTGGCTAGGCAGCGCATCTTGTCTATTGCCGGTAACGCCTAGTGCATCGGCATTAGTCAGTTCGATTAGCCCGAGACAGACAAACTACCTTATCTCTATGGCAATAAAAGGTCCCGTGTGCGGTATCGACAACTGCCGGTCAAGACGCTACGAGGAAGGCGAGGATGCGCATCTTTACTGCCAGAACGGACATCAGCAAGCCGGTGTAGTGCATGGGGAAGACGACGACGACTATAGAACAGCCTCCCGGACAGTCACACGCAAAAAGAGAGAGGTGGAAGAAGATGACAGGACAACCAATAAGATTGCCAAGGGGACACAGGCTTTTGATCTTTACTTGAAGTGTCTGCAGCTCATATTGCGCCACCAAATATGGTTCCTGGTGCAAGACAAAGGACTGCCTGCCGAACTCGAAACGGTGGTTTACGACCTTTGGGCACTGCGTATCGCTCAGCTCGAAAGCAGAATCGCTTCCAACGAAAATCCAAACGCAGATTCACAGCGCCAATCACAAACATTCAGCACTATAGACAGCGAAGATGATCATACAGATACTGAAAAAGGTCATGTTCATGGCAAAAAGAGAAAACGAGGCAAGGTGCTATCTACTGCTCCAAATCTCAACGACTGTCTCTTACTGTGCTATCTTGGTATCAAAACATTGAGATTACCCGTCACGCCGGGTGATATTCATGCATTGGTCACGGATAACAAGTTGCCTTATTGGAGGGCCATCAAGTTGGTGCCACTCTCTATGAGGGACCGGCTACTACCTGTGTATCGCGCGGTTCTCGATCCAAGTGCACCATTCACCTACGCACGGTTCTACAGACTGCTGACAGATCTGCAAATAAGTTACGGTGCAGATCACGGTATCATATGGCCGCCTCTGAACGTTCCTTTGCTTCTGTTTCGCTACCTCAAAGAGCTCGCTTTACCATTGGAACTTTATAGTGCAACGAGGCGTCTAGCAGAATTACTAAGCTATGATTTCGCCCCGCACTACGAGAATAAGAAACGAATGGGCATACGATACATAGCCGAAGCGCAGCTAGCTAGCTGCCTTATCGTATGCACCAAGCTGTTATGTCCATTCAGTTCAGACCAGCTTTACTGGAGGTTTTCGGCGGGAAAGACTGTGGCAGCGATGAATTGGGATGTGTGGTGCAAAGAGATGAGCAGTATTGACGACAAAGACACAGATGCCGGGCACTTCGCCACCGAAGATATGGTGAAGCTACAAAACGAAGACGTATTATCTATGGGATCTGAAGATATGGACCGTTATCTCGACTTCTATGCAGATGCATTTCTGGATGATGCAGCAATTCAACGCACAAAGCGTACAGACTATTTCCGGGAGACACTTTTTGACATGTTTCCCATAGAAAATAAGGCCAAGCATCCGACAAAGAGCTCCTATTCCAAGCTGTCCCTGCAACAAAAATTAGGTGTTGTCAAGTCAGTCCATAGTATGATGGCGACAGTGCCGAATACGGAAGATGAAAGCGGGCAGATTTTGAGGGCTGGACAGGCTTATCCGATATGGGAGACACAAGAAGATCTCCCTGAAGCGGCAAAGGTATTTTACGAGAAGATTGGAAGACTAGCGGGATTGCCGATGGATATGCTATCGCTAGCAGTAAGATTCACGGAGGCGAGGGTGGAGCAGTGGAGAAGGCAACAGGAGAAAAACAGTCAATAGAATTGAGATGACACATACAGTATTCTAATCAACCCCTCAAATATTCTGCCCTTGATGTTACTTATCCCTACTGACAGGTTGCGTTTGCAATGAAACGTAATGTAGATTGACATGTCCGTGACATAAACACAACGAGGCACAATAACTGAAGCTGATACAGATGAGAGCTTTATTAAAATGACCAGCTCAAACTAGAGATGCAAATATTTCCAGGTGTTGGTGTTCCTCTTTGTGTACAATGAAGGAGAACGCACGTGAGGGGCAAGCCTGAGCGCTAGTCTCTTAGACGTTAGATCGCAACGCTCGGACGCCCACACTGCCAATTCGTCTTCCACTTCGCCTCGCTCAATCGACGAACTTCGACACCAAGATCCAGCAACACCGCAAACATGCAGATCTTCGTGAAGACCCGTACGTCGCATTCTCGCTCTATACTTACTGGGATTATGCTAATGTCTCTATAGTGACGGGCAAGACAATTACCCTCGAGGTGGAGTCCTCTGACACCATCGGTACGCATGTCCTCGATCGATAAGACGACCGCAGCGCAACGCATCGCATGCAATGCTCGCAGAGATGTTAGCTTGGAAGGGAACTCGGGCTGACAAGCATGGACAGATAATGTCAAGGCCAAGATCCAGGACAAGGAGGGCATTCCCCCGGACCAACAGCGCCTGATCTTCGCCGGAAAGCAACTCGAGGATGGCCGCACCCTTGCCGACTACAACATCCAGAAGGAGTCAACACTCCACTTGGTCCTCCGTCTCCGTGGTGGTATCATTGAGCCCTCGCTCAAGGCCCTTGCCTCCAAGTACAACTGCGACAAGATGATCTGCCGCAAGTGCTACGCACGTCTACCACCGAGGGCTGTCAACTGCGTACGTTTGCCTCATCCTCTTTGAGGATCCCATATTTAACGTGGAACAACTCGGCTAACGACCAACAGCGCAAGAAGAAGTGTGGTCACACCAACCAGCTCCGCCCCAAGAAGAAGCTCAAATAGACGATTCGCTTATATTGGCGTCTGGCGAAGAGAGAGTATCGGGCACGGTGGAAACGAACTGCAACGATTGCATGCGATGGATATGAGGGCAAGGCCACTACTACTTTCGCGGCACTTGCCACCCTCTGTGGCGGCGTGCTGGTCTTATCTCGGATTTGAGACTGGACGAAGGGAACTGGGCATGTAGAGTGAAATCGATCAAATTCAAACACCCACCAGATTCGAACCTTTCCATCCCTCGGCATGTTCCTGGAACCTATTCAACGTGGTGATTGCGCCAGTGTATCGTTTGGCCGGATGCTATTAAGATCACGTGATGACGTGTCATGCTCGCTCACTGATTACGTCACTGATTGAAATTCTACAAAACCTGACGTTGTAAGTGTGCAATCGATTCAGGCAAGTATCAATGTGACGTATGCTATCAATTTTATTACTGTGCAGTCATGACCAATGTTGTAGAGGGAGTAAAAAGAGGACTAACGAGGAGCCGAGTACTAGCGAGTCTGGTTGCGATGGGATGTACCGATGAACATGAGATGAAAAGAGGCGTGAGAGGGGGTAAACATCACAATCAAAATTGATTTCAAGTTCGCACAACTAGGCCACACAAACGAGGTATACGAACTTAGCGAACATAGTAGGGGCTGACAAAACTATCCATTTTTTTGCAACTGACAATCTGCTCGTGCTGCACTAAACGACATGGCAAAAAAACTCGTACACATTCAAAGAAAGAAGAAAAAAAAGCAAAAGTACTCATGCAAAAGGATGAAGAAAACTCCAGAAAAAAGGCACGGCCCTGCTTCTTTGAGATAGCAAGAACAAAAATAAGAAAACAAAACACTAAGCCATCAGAGAAAAACAACTTTGCCCCTCATTCTAAGCGTACCTGTCGTAGCTTGTGTAGTCCTGTGTATTGACAGATGCACATTTCCAATGTGTCATGAGAGATACAATCTACACCAAAGAGCTCCTGACCGACCGCGAGGATGGAAAACATGTAGTAGATGTGGAAAAAGGAAAACAAGGTATACTGGTGTCCAACACACCTGATTTTATCCGCCGTAAAACCACCAAGAAATAATCAACATGATCGTATAGTTGTAGGGGGAGAGGACGATGCATGTATAGACAAGAAAGGGGGGTGGGGGGAATAACTCAAAGACTCCGATATACAGACAACGGAAAAGCGGGTAAAATGGTATCGTAACGCCTCGCTATGCAGTTTACTAAAACAAGTGTGAAGTTTAAAAACGTTATGGGGAGCGTAAGTGTGTGGTCTCCCCGGAACATTCGGGTTTACATGATGACTGGGATCGGCGCCACAAAAGCACAAGAAGTGGGGATAGAGGACTGGCGACTACGTGATAAAACATTGAGAAACAAGCGGTCGTAATGGTGAGCACCTTAGGCACGAGGCTTTTTCCAGTAGTATTGCTGTGAACGGTTAGCCACTTGTTCAATGACAGCATCCAAGTACGCGTGTGGGACTAGTCCATGTCCATACCTTGTGTGTTTTTCTGACAGATCGCAGACCAGTGCTACGAGTGCCGGCGGTAATAGTCTCCCGCCTCATCTGGTTCGTGTCCATCTCGGGAACGTAGTAGAATTCATTTTCGAGGGGCTGACCGGCAGCGTCCTTTCCAGCGCGAGGAATTTCACCGACGCAAGGAGTATCATCTAAGATCCTTTTAAGGTCTTGTGCCGTTAGCTGTGGTAGAGGTGTTACTACACCGCCCTCTGTGTCCTTGTCTTCGGTATTCTTTGTAATGCAAGCCTTCAACTCAGCCGGAAGGTTGCTGTGAATGGCGGACAAAGGCTGTGAATGAATACGAGAGAATGCCAGCTGATTGATGACGTGGTTCCTAATGGGAGACTCCTTGTAGCGGATGGGCTCTGCGCAGCGACGTTTGGGAGAAGGCGATATCAACGGTGCACGCATCCGTGGGTTACTGGGTTGTAAAGGCGTGACTGCGTTGAACGACTCGAGGCCGCTAATAAGGTTCTGACCAAACGGACCGAAAGAGTGTACAACAGGGTCATTCTCTTCGTCGTTATCCGAGAACTCATCAGCAGCATAATTGACACTCGCTTTGGGGTCAACAGAAGTGTCTGCATCACGCCCAGCCTTCGGGTTTGGAAGAGAAGGCCGGATAAAGGTTTGGTCCGCAGAATTAGGAGTATCGATACTAGGGCTACGTTGGCCGGCATCAACATCCTCGAATACCTGGACCTGTCCGGGCTGGCTGTTAGTGCCGATGGCGGCAAAGTTGGGGCGACGGATAGGGCTCTGCGACACAGGCGAACATGGAGCTAGAGGAGGGCTGGAGTTGAAGTTTTCGGGGGCGCGACGACGGGTGGGTGTGGGCATGCCCTCTTCTTCCGATTCCCACGACATTTTAGAAGCGGGGACAGATGGCCAAGCGATCATGACACGGGTGTCCTGTACATCCAACATGATTGCCGTCTCTGGGTTCTCCGACATGTACGTGTCTCCCTTGCTCAGCTCAAAGATGCGGCCCTTGCAGTGAATCTTTGCTCCATTCCAACCCAGGCACTCGACCTCGATGTAGCCCTGTGGGTATAGTGTGCTTGGCGCGTGGTAGGCGGCCTGCACGTGGACACGCGAGATGAGGCGGTTGGTAGAGAGCTGGTAGTCAGATGTGTTTGAACTTCGGCCCATACGCAGGATTTCGCCATCTGCTGGAAGGTCTACAGTGGGTACAGCACCAAGAGGGGTCCGCTCGGAGAGAGCCGAGAAGGTGCGTTCCAGGCCCGGCCGGGCATGGCGGGGCGACGACGAAATGATGTTGGTTGACGACGTAGGCTGCGGAGTTGGGTAGTACTTGAGCTGCTTGGGGAAGGTTGGCGAGTCCTGGTCAAACTTGCGTTTGGTGGGCGAGGGGCGTGGGAAGGGTGATGAGGAGAAGGGCCCATCCTCGCCGAAGGCCGGAAGAAGAGTCGGCGTGGCCTTTCTCACCCGCTCCGGCTGCAACTCAGTCGACTGCAAGGGAGACTGTGCCAGCACTTTGCTGGGTGAGGCGTCCATGTCGTCTGCTCAGCTCCTGGAACGTGAGACAGCGTGTCGACGCCTATATGGGGGTAATATAGACGTGACTAGTCGGAGACGTGACAGCCGAGAGGGGGTGGTGACGGCGGGTACAGAAGGGGCTGTCGAAGACGCAACGGTAGCCTCGAGGTAGTCTGTGGGAAAGAGAGAAAAAAGCCGGTTATGAAGAGAGGAGAAAAGCCATTCAATGACGAGACTAAGCAGTAACGCGGAGAATCGTGCAAGTCGCGACTACCTAAAGCTCGGACCACGTTGAGCACCAGCCCCCAGCCTCGCAATATGCCTCCTGCATCATCTTGCCAAAGGTAGAGCAATTCATTTTATCTTCTGTATGTTTGCAGCACTTGGTTACTACGGAATTGTGTCACGGAGGTATATATATGCGCATGTATGGATGCATGTACAACTGCCTCCCGAATGTCTCTACAACTTGGTTTGCCTCTGCGCTGGAGCCCCATCCCACTTGTCACTCCACAATTACAGCATACGAAGCACGCTTACCGGGCATTTGACACGCACACAATCATTGCAACGTAACGAAAAATTACACATCTCATGCTCACTACAGTATATAGTCCGCGGTCCTTGCGCAGGCACGAACACGCACGCGATCGACATGCAGGTAAAAGAAAAACTCTGTGCAGCATTTGACGCAGCTAAACGCGACTGCAAACACTTCCACGCCCAAAGTGGAGCAGAGACGCGTTCAGTGGAAATGGTGGTGGCCAGGCGAGAGTGCACGGTGGCAGCGTTTCGGCTCAAATCAATCAATCAAGGTAGCCGGATTCGAGCGATCCTTCGGTAACGTGAGCCCCCGTGTCTGCGAATCAGTGAATCTAGAAGCCTGTAAACCCCCCTCTTCCAATTGAAGGGAGTGCCTTGCAGATCGCTTGGTTAATAGAGGCACCTGTGAATAAGAAGACTATGAGACGAGATTGAACAAAAATCCATGTTACCAGGGCAATTACGAAAATCATACAATTATTCCCCTATAGCAAGCACGTGCCATCAATTTCACTTCCTAACTAGTACTAGCGCCATGGCTTCTCCACATAGTCAGGTAGTATATCATACACTCTTTTGATTTGCTTAGTGTCCTCTACTATCTAACTCAACCTACGTATACATGTACCTAGGTGCACTCGTATATAGCTTTGTTCTGCGGTATCTGGGGTATTCTAAGGGCGGCGTTGACAGCGACTTGCTTCTCTTCAACACACCTTCGCCATTGACCATTTTTACAACAACAGCAATGTAGCAAACAACTATTACAACGACACCGATTGCGATTCATTTGTATCAGAAGTCTGGAGGGGCTGATGTGCTAAATACCAAGTGATTAGAAAAAAAACCAAGTGGCGGAGCTCATCATACAAGGCGTCTATATAGGTGCTTGCATCTTTTGACCCTACAGCTTCACTTTGGTTACAGACGTCCTTACTCTTGCATTGCCTGTATTGATTGCTATACAACTGTTTTTCTTTTCTCTTGGGCAGAACCATTCCATTTTTGTTCAGGAGCGCCCAAGTATACCATTACATAAATGCTCATCTTTTGGACTCCTGAACGCCAATACCAGATGCGCCGTATCATGCAGTGATGCTTGTAACAAAACTCAACTAGCAATCAGAGGCGTCTGTACCGACTTGAGCACGTCTTGCTTCAACGCCTTCCTCTTCTCTTTACTGATCGAGCTCTTCTTCTCAGACTTCTTGTTTTTCTTGGCCTCCCTCCTGGCCTGTTTCGCCGCAAACACTTCATCGTCCAACAGCTCCTCTTCCCACTCGTCCCACTTTCGCTTGCGTTCTGCCGACTTTCCTTTGGCAGTACCCTCTGTAATTGTGCCTTGGTACGGTCCGTCCCGAACCTGGCTGTCCTCCACCCACAGCTCTTCGGCAAGCCAGATGGGCAGTGCTTTTGTCGCTGGGCCCTTGACATGGAGACTACGGATGTTGCGCCAACCCTGACCGACGTGCTTGTCCACAACCTCGGATACTACCGCGGCGGTGTTCTCGGCAATTTGTTGTGGCGTCATGAAGAGGTTGGCGACCTTGATCGAGGTGTTTGCGGACGGGCTCATGCTCAGGTAAGTCGAGTTCAGAGCGGATTCGATTTCTTTTGCTACACCCTGAGGTGTTCCCACCAAATCCTTTGATTCCTTGGAATCCTTCTTTGCGCTCTTGTCAATGTATGCGCCAGCGGTGAGGCGGATAGGAATTGGCCGCTTCGACTTGCTCTTGTAGAAAACCTTGCCCAAAAACTCTGCGACAATTTTGATAACACGATCGTCGACCAGGAAGACATCATACTCTGCAAGCAGTGCACGCTTCTGTTCAAATGCCTTGTATCGCTTCTTGAGCTTTTCTACGCCGAGGACGCGCTGCACCTTTGCGCGGAGTGCGGCAGGGAAGGCATCGGATGCTACGAGATCCTTGTATGCTCTTTGCGGATCTTTGGTGAAAATGCACACTCGGACGTCGCTGGCAATGATAGGGTGAGGGAGCTTGCTGTAGGTACTGTCAGTTGTGCTCTATGCTATAAAAGATGTGCGACCATACATGGCGACAGGCTTCATGCTTTTCGTATTGGCAATCTGCTTTTTTGTCGAAAGACTGAGAAATATGGGCTCATCAACCTCCTCCGCGCCATCCTCATCCGCAGCCAAACTCTTTGTTGGTGCTTTCTCCTGCTTCTCTTCCACATGCTTCTTCATGTGCGCAACGAGCGCTTTCGCCGCGCGCTCGACTTGCGACGGGTCCAGCTGGTAGGGTGTGCCATTCACAGGTTTGGTAGTGAGGGGCGCCTCGGTCGCCTTCTCAGTCTTCTTGGTCACAGCTGTTGATTTCGCCATTGTGATATTGTATGGTTGTGCTAGAAATTGTGCTGGAAATTTGGCTGAACTTTTTGCGAGAAGGCTTGGCGGTTCTTGTGCACAGACCATGAACCAGCAACTTTCTGCGCGCCCCAAACCAAAAACACACGACAGGGTTGACACTACATTTTGCCAAGGGTCGTCGCAGTGGGGCAACTACAGGGGCAGTCGATCTATACTTTTCCTTCTTCTGTGCACTGTTAGTATTGGTCTTAGTTTCTTGTTGATGCACACATGTATGCGACACTGCATGCAGAGCACTAAACAGCGTTCAAAGGAATCTATTTCCAGCTTTGGCTTTAGTTTCTTACTGCAAAGATCCAGTCACGTGATATATACCGGCGTGCTTGAGTAAGGTAACTCACTTAAATACTTCGATTATGTCCAGTAACTCATTTATTTCGAGTTACAAAGTCGCAATCATAAATCACGTTCAAGGAGCGCTATGGCAAGAGCAATGCTGGGTGTAGCGAGATCATACATATTCGGTAAAGCGCCATCGCACTATCTACTTACGCTGTTGTGGATTTCCTTTCTTGGAGAGCCGTAGGGTGCGCAAAGCAAATTCTATCGAGAAGCTCCACCAAAGAGTATTCCTGTGAGGTGTTTTGCAGATAAGCATAAAGTATATCAGACGAAGTGAATTGAGATGAATCCTTGAGGAGATATCCAAGGTACGGAAAGGACTATATACTCTATGCACGTGACTATACCTTCTCTAGCTCGAGGGTTAGCTTTCCTAGGCCTCATTTCTGAGTATCGTGACAGTTCAGTCTGTCACAGGGTTAGGTCTAGTGAGGCTGATCCTTGAACTAGTCCTCGGTGGTATTATCGGCTGTAACAAGATGTTTGGCCACAGATCCGGTCAGATGGACGTTGATGTGTGGCAACGATCAAATCTACGATTACAGAGATGATGCATTTTGAAAGATATCGCATTTCCTAGTCCCATGGTTTGTGACTTATTAGTTTCCTAATCTCAATAGATTGCCTAGAGCCTGTTAGGTAGAGCTGGTGTCTCAACTATGTAAGCTTACTTCTATGTATATGAAGTCAGGATAACATTGACCAGGTAAGTTTCAAAATATAATGTCAGATTACTGGGATCAATATAATTTCGGCTCCACCTCGCCACATAATCAGCGCTACATCACAACCTCGGGATTACCTTTATATATTATGCCATGCCTGTGGGCCAAGTTTTATTATTTGGGGGGTAAGTGTACTAAACTTTTGCATATCTTACATAGCTAGTACAGTGCGCCAACGCGATTTAGAGTAAGTTACTAAGAGAATAATACTACTAACACGTATTACAAAATACTTAAGATAACGGTGTAACGGAGTTACATGCCTATATATATTATACTACACTAGAATAATCAGTTCAGATTATTCTCGTGCTTACCTTTTGCTGGTGGGTTGGCTGCGGCCGAGTGGTTGTCACGTAGTATTGACTTAGTGGGCATTGGTGCTCACCTCCGCTACAAACGGTGCACTAGAGATAGGTGTAAAAGACTACTTATTAGTTACATTTTTCCTTTAATAAGGTATTATAGAGTAATAAAAGGGTAATACTAACTATTCTTAAAAGTCTATAGAGATATAGATTTTCCGATAACCCTATTCACCTACGTACAGACAAAAAGGATCACCTTTATCCTCCTATTTTTACGTCTGATAATCGTCGTATAGGAAAAAGAAAGATAGGGTTAGATTCTAGCACGATTTAACTTTATTTTAATAGTATCTTTATGTAGTATAAGGCTGTAGTTACGTAGTTCAGTTTTTCGTGTTTATTATAATAGAAATATACACAAGGCGGTCTGCCAAACACGGCGGAACACGCGCGGGTCCTTGTCGAAGTAATGAATGCTAGATTTGTCTGTTACCTATACCATAGGCGTCTCCCCACCATTAAACCATTGAATAGCTATTCAGCAGTGAAATACCAATAATTTAAGACTAATGTATTCTGAGCTGGCTGCAAAATAGTCCCAATACACCTGGTTGAGACCCCTGCATGTTCGGCTGTATGTGTCAGACCGCACTACATCTCCACCTGTCGGCAAATATCACGGTTGCAAATTTGGCTTAGTTACTTTAATGTTCCTGGGAGATATAAATAGTACGCAGGAACACACATTGGAGTTTGTTTCTAGTCACCTCTTTCATCAATTTCTCATCACACAACTCTGGAGATATAAGCAA
This sequence comes from Bipolaris sorokiniana ND90Pr, assembly GCF_000338995.1. Classification (NCBI taxonomy): domain Eukaryota; kingdom Fungi; phylum Ascomycota; class Dothideomycetes; order Pleosporales; family Pleosporaceae; genus Bipolaris; species Bipolaris sorokiniana. Next base: position 123,789 of record NW_006911904.1, on the reverse strand, counting down.
AGGATATCAGGAAAACAAACATGAAGCTTCATATCACCTTAGCGTTGGCACCTCTTTTCTGTACTTCTGTGACCGCCTGGGTACGTTATTCTATCTTACCTTGCACGTTGTATTTAATTAACCTTGTGACAGTTTTGTCTTAGTCCTCCAGGGACGTTCACGCTGTATGGGTTATGTCGATACAGCGACACGGACTCATCAAAAGACCTGTACTGCCTTTCTGTAAGTAAATTATTTATGCTTACAGTTCGACGACGAACCTAATTAGTTAGACTACCCCATGTACGAAAGACAGAAATAATTGCTCCCCTAGTACAGGTGATCGGGCTCGGTGTAATTAGGTCATTTAGTAAAGCACAACTTTCAATACATTAGAAGTCCTTCAGGCGGAGCCTCCTACTCAAGAATTATAACTCTCGATAATTCGCGAAGCAATAAGAAAGTCGGGTTACCTCATTTATCTCCTTTCTGATCTCCTATTTTGGGAACACGTAGCTCAAGAGCCCTCTTTTGCCAAAGCTGAAGACAATTGATTATTTTTGCGTCACAGGGAAGAATGTTGTGTTGATCAAGGTAGCTATAGATATCATATACATTTCGTCAGTACTTCGTACACATGACTGTGATATCTCAAGAATATACCATGTAAGTGATCCTGTTTGCACCGCAACGCGTTAGAAAATCCGTTCAGGGTCCGTCGCTTGAACAGCGTATAGAGTGACTGCATGATGAGCTGTGGTAGTATACATACGCTTTGACCATATCCGGCTGAAGCGGCCTCGGCTGGATGCAGACGTCATCCGACGCGTCTCAGGTGTCGCACGCCTCGCAACCACGGTGCTACGATACTTCTCCTCTCACACATTTTGCAATGCTGCACTTACTCCCTATTTCCACCTTACTACTAGTGGCGCGAGCCTTAGCGCTACCCTCTGCGCATAGCGAATCTAAACCCTTACCACTGCTTATCTGGCACGGCCTAGGCGACAACTACGCTGCAGATGGTCTGCAAAGCGTCGGCGAACTCGCAAACGAGACAGTTCCGGGCACTTATGTTTATTACATCCGACTCGACGAAGATCCTGGAAGCGACCGAACTGCAACATTTTTGGGCAATGTGACTGAGCAGATTGCTCAAGTTTGCGACGACATCCTGGAACATGAAGTCTTGTCGCAAGCGCCAGGCCTCAACGCGATGGGCTTCTCACAAGGCGGACAGTTTCTTCGGGGCTTGGTGGAAAGATGCGGAGATCGCATCAACATCAAGAATCTGGTGACCTTTGGAAGCCAGCACAACGGTATTGCAAAGTATCAGCTCTGCAAAGATGGAGATTGGTTATGCAAAGGATATATTGGATTACTCAAGGCAAACACCTGGGGTTCCTGGGTTCAAGGACATCTTGTCCCAGCACAGTACTTCAAAGCCACAAACGAAACCACCGGCGAGCCGACCGACGAGTACCTCGAGGCGTCGAATTTTCTTGCAGATATCAACAACGAGCGCGCGCTGAAGAACCCGGCGTATGCAAAGAATCTTGCGGCACTGGATAACTTTGTCATGTACGTGTTCGAGGACGACACAACAGTCATACCGAAGGAGAGCGGCTGGTTTGCATACACAAACCTTACCAGCAACGAGGTAACAGAGCTGAGGGATCGTGAGATTTACAAAGAGGACTGGATTGGATTGAAGAAGCTGGATCAAAAGGGTGGTCTGCATTTCAAGACCACCAAAGGTGGCCACATGAACTTGGGCGACAAGGTTTTGAAGGATGTCTTCAAGACTTACTTTTCTCCTCGAAGCGCAGAACAGGCTGGTTTAACTGGAGATGTACAGGATGTTATGGAGTTGTAGTATGTAAGTCTGTTTGGTCAAGGTACCAATTATTAGTTTGTCTGAGTAAAGGTGACTGAGCATATCGGTCTGATCTGATTAGCCTATGCAGCGCAGGATCGCTGGGTAGTTTTTCAGATAGGAATGCAGGATTGAGACTAGTGGCCTCTTTGTTTTCCACAGATTGTACCTGCTATATCGTGAATTCAGGAAGGAGGGTTCGACCGGCTCATAGGCAGGAACGCTAAGACCCCAAATCCCCCGTACTTATACCAGTCAATGTACTCTAAGCCCGAAGGGTACTCAACACTTACTGTACTTATCTGATCCTGCGAAGCTGCACATCATGCATAAAATGCAGCCTCTCCTCCAATCGTTTGGAATCTCTGTGTGCGCCCCTCTCCTTGGACCGGGGTTTTACGGCAGACGTCATGCTTGGGTGGGTCGATGAGCATCAGCCCACAGCGACACTCTACGCCAGTGCTGCTCAAAAGGAGTTAGTCTTGGCCTTTCCATAGTTTAAATTCTCAGACTCCCCCAGAGCTTTTGGTTCAAGTTTCGCCCGTCGCGGCTCCTCTCCACTCTCTCATCTTTCATCTTGTTGCTCGCGCTGAGCTGTTTACTTTTCAGATCACTTCAAAGGCTTTACTTATCGATAAGCTCTACGTAATCCCAGCATCGTCACCACACCTGAACTCAAAACACAAGGTCGAATATGTCCGTCTCAGCAGCATTAAAGAGTCGAGTTCGGAGGCCGAGTTATCTCAAGAAGCTTGCCAAAGCGGAGGATTTACTACACCACTTTCCCAATGGAGCATACATTGGGTGGAGTGGCTTCACAGGCGTGGGGTACCCAAAGTAAGTTTGTTTATCTTTTTTTCTTCAGCTACACGAGCGGTCATATGGCGAGGGCCTTAACCCCTTGAGAAGCATCAGAAACTTGGGTATTGTGTTGGGAGTCCGTAAACACATACCCGTAGTTCCGAGGGGGAACGGAAGTTTGGCAAGTGACCAAAGCCGAGTTAACTCCGACTCCACAATTCCACATATGCATGGGTCATGTCATGGTGGCTAGTCAGGACGACTCATGAGGCCGTTGTGGCTATGATTGCTGTTGGCGATGCGTTATTCTGGATTCATGCTTCGCTTTTACGATTGCTCATTCCGTCAACTAACATGATTGCAGGAAAATCCCCACGGCGCTGGCGGACCATGTTGAGAAGAACAATCTTCAGGGTCAGATGAAGTACAATCTCTTCGTCGGTGCTTCGTCAGGCGCCGAGACAGAGAATCGATGGGCGCGACTCAATATGATTGAGCGCCGGTCTCCGCATCAAGTGGGCAAGGAAATCGCAAAAGGAATTAACAACGGTAACATCAAATTCTTCGACAAACATTTGAGTATGTTTCCTGTTGATCTGATGTACGGGTAAGTAGACGAATGCAAGACCGCCTGAATGAATGGACAGTACTGACTGGACAAGCTTCTACACACTGAATAAGCCTCAGAACAAGTTGGACGTGACTATTGTTGAAGCGTCTGCAATTACTGAGGACGGTGGCATTATTCCTGGCGCCAGTGTAGGCGCCTCGCCCGAGCTTATTCAAATGGCCGACAAGATTATCATCGAAGTCAACACTGCCGCTCCTTCGTTTGAGGGTCTACATGACATTACCATGACTGACCTCCCACCACGCCGCAAGCCTTACCTGATCATGTCTCCTGAAGACCGCATCGGCACACCCCACATTCCTGTTGACCCCGAAAAGGTGGTTGCCATTGTGGAGAGCGACTACCCAGATCAGACACAGCCTAATGCTGCCGAGGATGAAACCTCGAGGGCCATTGCTGCGAACCTGATTGAGTTTTTGAAGCATGAGGTCAGCCATGGCCGCCTGCCTGAGAACTTATTGCCCCTTCAGTCGGGGATTGGAAACATTGCCAATGCTGTTGTTGGTGGTCTTGCTGTAGGTTTTTCACATGCTTTGCTTGGTATATGATGAGCTAACACGTGTAGTCTGGCGGTGCAAACTTCAAAAACCTTAAGGTATGGACTGAGGTTCTTCAAGACTCTTTCCTGGATCTTTTCGACTCTGGAAACCTCGACTTTGCAACGGCTACGTCAATCCGTTTCTCGCCCGATGGTTTTGATCGTTTCTACAAGGGCTGGGAGCAGTATGCACCCAAGCTTTTGCTGCGCTCCCAGCAAGTATCCAACAGCCCTGAGATTATCCGACGTCTTGGTGTCATTGGCATGAACACGCCTGTAGAGGTGGATATTTACGCACACGCCAACTCTACCTGCGTCATGGGCAGCCGCATGCTCAACGGTCTCGGAGGCTCTGCAGATTTCCTGCGTTCTGCCAAGTACTCGATTATGCATACACCATCGACTCGCCCGTCAAAGACGGACCCTACGGGCGTGTCTTGCATTGTGCCCATGTGCACCCACATTGACCAGACGGAGCATGACCTCGACGTTGTTGTGACTGAGCAAGGCCTTGCTGATGTGCGCGGGCTGTCGCCCAGGGAGCGTGCCCGGGTTATTATCAAGAAGTGCGCGCACCCCGACTACGTTCCTATTTTGGAGGACTACTTCAACAAGGCGGAGTTTGAGTGTCTGAGGAAGGGATGGGGCCATGAGCCTCACCTGTTGTGGAACAGCTTCGATATGCACAGGCATCTGAACGAACATGGTACGATGAAGCTGCCCAAGTGGGATTACTACAACCGCAGCTCGTAGGAGTTTGGGTACGAATGAGGAGTTGAGTAGTTAGACAATGTTTGTTAATGTCGTGACTGAATCAATGATTTGTTCGTCTTTTCTCCTGTCTCGTTTGTGTTTTTTTGTTGAACTCACCATATCGTGTCATTTAATTTGCATGATTTTTTTTGTTGACTGTAATGCAATGTTTTGTTGCGAGTGTAGATTTTAGGTGCCGTGTATTTTTCTGTCCTATGGGCGTGTCCGGCTTGCAGTCCAGTCGAGGAAATTGGACGCGTACCAAGTAAGCGGAGTAATTAATACCGCGCTTTTGGATCGTGATCACGGAGCCAATACGCGCTATCGGAAGCTTACGTTATAGGGCCGTGGCAAGTGACTTGCACCCTACGTATCTAGTACGGATGGATGGATGGATGGATGGATGGATGTATGTAGTAATGACGGAAAAGTAAATATGCAAGCCATAAATACTATAGGATCCGTCTGCACACATGCATGTCAGGCTTACCCCGAAAACTCTGCTAAGACCAGCCGTTCGGCAGCGTTGGGCGCATGCGCTTTTACCGCCTATTAATACGTGCTTTGCCGTTTAGTGCAAAGTGTGGCAATGCGCTATTCCCAAAATGTTTTCCACGCGTGCGTTCGAAAGCCTCTCGCGCGGCTTCACCAAGTCCAAAGCCCACGATAAAATCTCCCGTTTTGCCCTTACGCTCTGTACAGAACGCGCCTTGAAGCCTCGCAAATCCCCCGGCCTTGTTTCTCGACTGATTCTGTATCGGCGACCATCATCGGTGCGGCTTCCCAACGGGCTGCGAGTCCACTAATTATCTGGCTTGCGATCGCGTTCTACCGCGTAAAGCACACTCACGTCTCCCACCACCACTACTCCCTCTCCACCACCCACTCCCACTGCCACGCTTTGGTACCCTCGACTTTGCACCGGATAACCCTTCTTGTCCAGCCATTGCATTTTTGACTCCATTCCCAACGCTTGTTTCCAATCACTAGCTGCCACTCCTACTATTCCTGCTCCTACTGTTTCTCCTACCCCGCTGTCGGCCCATGATGCTTCATCGTAAGTCTTGACATCCCCCAAGCCCACCTGCCCGTTACCGTGGTTCTCACATGTCCATTGCGCCACTAGAGGCCCCCGATTCTGCCCCTGCACCATCCATTATTAGTCCGCACCAGACAGACATGCGGGCCTCGCAAGAAACAGTCCACTCGGCCCAGTCCAGCACCTTTTCCGCTCCCGCCCTGGCTTCCTCGTCGAGAACCCTCTCAACTTCCACGACTACGGAGACCGAGAGTACCGCCCCTTCGTTAACCAATGCTGAGAGCCACACCAAACACACCGACACACCAACCCCAATGCTCAAACACCCACCCCAATCTCGTGGCGACGCGTGGGCCGCACCGCGCGTCGACACTGCCGTTGCCAAAGAGTCGCGCGCCGGTGACAAGGCACTCAGTCCAAAACCACTAGGCTCCCCAGCTACCCAGGGCTCCAAAAGAAGCGCAGACGGCTCTGTCAAGGCTGCTGGTGTGGCCCTCGCGACGCCTTCTACCTGCAGACCCATGGCCGCCCACAAGAGAAACAAGAGCATGGATACACACTCGGGCACTCGCATTGGAGAGGTGCGCCCTCTTGCATCAAGCTCGTGTTACTGAATGCTGACGCGAATGCAGCTATCTGCCCAGCTCAAGACGCGCCTTTCGTACGCTATGGTCAAGGTCCAGAACGGCTGGGAGAAACAGTCGCTCGAAGAATTGGAAGAAAGTCAATCGCAGCGCGGATCGCCCAACTCTGCTCCTGGCAGAAGCGATTTCTTAGCATTCGACTCGCCTGCCGATAGCGAACGACGACGGAGACCGAGCGGCGTCTCGGATATTTCTGATCAGATGATTATGTCACCGGTCTCTGATCCCACGCGATCACATGTGGGAACACCAGGCCGTCAGTCTCCTTGCTCTTTACCCAAAGCATTCCTAACACTCTATAGCGTACTGGACACCGGCTACCCGTCCTGCAATGCATGCTGCCGCAAACCTCATCTCCATTACTGGTGCCCACCATGGTCACGGGCCTAGCCATGGCCATGGCCTTGCTCCAGCTCCCACATTCCAGAACTCACGAAGACGCCGGTCTACAGTCTCACATATTCCCCCTCCTCTTCTAGCAACAGGCCAAAGGAAATACTACAGTGACTTAAGTGGGGACATGCGATCGCCAGCGACACCCAGAGCAGGAATCCTTCGTATGCCCAGTCAACAAGCAGAAAAGGACGCGGTCGACACGTTGCTCTTCATGAGCAGTCCAAACAATTCGCAGCGCTTTCCCGTGGGGACTCTAGAGCCAAGTCCGCTCAGGACTGAAGCTCCACAAAGACGAGTCATGTTCGAAGCCTATCCTCCGCAGGATAAACACGTCGTATATCATCATTCTTCTATGCCCGCACCTCCACACCTCCACCAGCACGGACCCTATCCAGCCCATCCAGCAAGATAGAGCTGGCAACCATGTCTGCACCGTGCAGTGGCCCTTTTTTATCTTTTATCTTTCAACACTTTTGTTCCGACTCATGATGGCATTGCATTGCATGGAAATGGCGTCGCGATTGCTGTTGTTGCGCATGCTATCTTTGTTCTGAACTGATTGATGTACACCACTTGACTGTCTATGCATAACATACATATGGGAGCGTGCATCTTTTGCTCGTCATCAAAATCTCTGGACGGCTTGGCGGGGAAGTGTATTGATTTGCTTTTTCCCATGTTCGCTTGTGCATTTTACTTTGCTTTCATGGCGGCTTTTGCTTTTTTGATTGTTCATGCCGGACTTGGGCCCTGGGCCTTTTTTGGTGCATACAAAAAAGTCTTATTTTGAGCATTATGACAATGTAACGATTGTATGAATACAGGCATCAAACAACAGAAAGACTTTCTTTTTATCATGATCACGATAGAGAAGGAGAAAAATATGATTATGAGGCAGTAGTAGAATTCGCAAATGTCATTATTCGCTACTTGTAATCGAGAGCGTTACTACTGCATCCAAAAATGCAACGCAGTACGTACTTTATGCATTCCCACATGACCCAAGTCGGACATGAAAAACCCAAACTCGTAGAGCTCAGCTAAGCAAGCCTTCCATCATCATCCATACATACTTACATGATATTCATCCCAACATCCGTGTTATTTATACAACCCATAGATCGAAAAAAAAACCCCTTCATATCTTGATTCGGTTGAAACCCCTCAAAACGCCCAGAAACGCCCTCCGTCTCATACACTCAGGCTTGTTCAATAAGCCTGAGCAACACCACTAACCTTGCGCTGCACGATTCCACTCGCACCCCAATGCCCACCACGGCCTTCCTCTGCAATCTTCCCACTGACATCGCGCCTGCGCCCAGGCACACCCAGATCGGCGTCATCAAAAGCGAAAGCACCCGTGTAATCGACTCCACTCCTGCTAATCACACGAGGCGACTGGCGCTTAACTGGTGTCGAGTTGGCCTCGCCTGTGCGCTTGATGGAAGTGTAACTCTTCTTGTGCAGGGAAAAGGGTGCATTGGGGGCGAGTCCATTACCTTTACCTTGGCCGTTCTGGGGCACAGGCGCATTGACGGCGTACTGTTTGGTGGCGCTGGGGAAGTAGTTGGGTTGGCGGCGGAAGGACGAGTCTTTAGTTGGCGATGAGGAATTAGAGTGAGGCGAGTTGGCGCTGCGGACGCCGGCAGTGGCGTCTTGCAGGTTGCCGTAGCGGCGCGTTTTGGGTGTTGTAGCGCGCGACTGGGGGCGATCGAGGTGCTCTTCGGTGCGCAGACTGTGGCGGGTGTTGTCTTGGGATTGGAGGTATGCGGGGGGAGGCGTGCTTCCTTGGTGGTCGTCGGATAGGTTGGCTGGAGGAGGAGAGGGTGGGTTCATGCGCAGAGGCTGTGGCATCATTGGTTCTCGGGCGTCGGCGTCGGCGTCGTCTTCGGGGTCGGAAAGTACTTCGTATGCAGTAACAGTGCTGTAGCCTTTGTTGGCGTTTGTGGAGGCAAAAATGGATTGCTTGGGTGCTTGAGGTGCGTGGCCGTCGTGGTCGTTATCATCTTCCTCAGCCGAGACGAACCAGTTGTCTGCCTTGAGGCTTTGCTGTGAGTTCCGCTGCAGAGATAGGTCGCCAGTTGCTTCTTGCTGTTCATTGTTTCCACTTGAACGAGGCATGTGAAACTCGTTCTTGCTTGAGCTGATAACATTAGAGCCGGGACGCGAGTGACGTTTGATATTGCCTTGGCCAGAGAGCATCGACTTGCGTTGCGCTAGAGTCTGATTGTCGTCCTCATCGTTAAGAAGGTCATCGCGATGGTTAAGATTCTTCCGGGATTGATATGCAGAAGGCGGCTGTGAGTGCATGGAGGAATGTTCTCTAGACTGACGAGCTGACGTAGGCGTATGCGGCGAGTACACTGTCTCAGATTTTGCGCGAGTGTGCATGAAGGCAACCTGGTTCTTGGTAGGACTGGGAATGTCTGAATAGATGTACGACTCGGCTTTCGAGGTCCGGTCACTATACAGTGTGGTCTGGTCGCTGAGATGCTTCTCTTGCTTTGCTGTAAGAGGCTCCATAGCCGAAATAGACGAATTTTTATGCTTGTGCTTAGACTTTCTGCGTGATGTGAGATTGTCCTCGAGCGGGTTCATGTCTGGTGGCAGTTTTGAAATCTTGCGGAATACAAGAGCCATATACATGTCCAAGAATGTGGAAATCAGATGCAAAGCACCGACCGAAATGGCGGTGACCCAGGTCGTAAAAAGGACTTTTTCAGTCTCCTCGTTTGTGGGGAACATTGTGACCCAACGACCCTTCTCCCCAACTTTCATGTCGTAGTTCCGTCGAGCCATCAAGACGGTGAAGACATAAAAAGGAATGAAGCCAGCATCCGTGACAAGTGCAAAGAAGTGGTAGCTGGCAGAGCTTCCTGCTGGTCTGTTCTTGGGATTACGGATCAAGTGGTATACAGCATACAATGAGATGACGAGATCCACACCGGGCTGCATCTATTAGCGAAGTCTCTGTGAAGTATGACTAAACACTTACTGGTATCCTCATAATGTAGCCTTCGGTATTCTGTACACCGCGGATGAAGATGCCGCACAGCAATACACCGACTGCGCCCAAGAGCGTGATGATCCTCAAGCCGAACTGGGTCCATCGGGCAATATTAATGAAGAGCTTCGTCTTGAGAGTCATGGGTTTCGCCTTTGTATTTCCATAAGGAAGAACGAGAAAGCTGTCAGGGTGCTTGTTGAAATCAATCAAGGGCCCTGTTGGCTTCTTCTTGGGAGGCGAAGGCGGCATGCGACTAGCCCTGGTGATGGCCTTTGGGTCAAAGATGGGCTGGGAGGGATCTATGTCGGCCATGGATTGCGGTTGGTTGGCATATCCATATCCATATGCGTAGGGCTGCCAGCGGCCCGCCATTGTTGGGAGAAAGAGCGGAGACGGGGCTTCAGCACACGACCGTCAGAGCAGAGGGTGCGAAGTGGCCTCTCACCAATTGAACAGAAATGCGGATGGCGGCTGAGAGACAAGGGCCCGCGTGAGAACGGCCATGTACGTGGCATATGTACCTAAGTAAGTACATGTGTAAATACGGGCGTTGCCATGGCAACAATCAATAGTCGGCGTGACGTGAAGAAGCACGGTTGGGACGGCTCACGCGTTGACTAGCGACGGCGGCAAGAAGCTGTAACCTGAATCTTCAGTCGGGAACGTGTGGGGTGTGCATGCGGATAGCCGGGCTGGTGGGTGCATATGTTGGTACGTTGTTGCAGATGTTTGGATGGATGTGCATGGTTCCCATCTGATGTTCTGTTGGATGAGGCTACAATAGGGCGCATATGATTGCACGCATGTGATTCGTAGGCTTAGTCATCCGCACATGTCTTGGGACAAGCATTGATTGACGCTACCCACCGCAAGGACCTTCACACCATGTTCCTTTCACGACACTTGGGAACGCCTCGTGTCTGCGCTAGCTGTACACGACGAATAACAAATACACCGCCGCAATTGACCCACCTCGCTGCCACACACCCACATGTCACACGCAGTAGTGCTGTTTCGTTACAGCTGTCGGTAGCGTGTCAGCCTTCTTTTGCACATGCCCTACGCTTTTCTCTCCGCCATGAGTACAGCACCGCGTCAAGCACGCGAGGTCGCCTCCGCCTTGCCATTGTCGGCTCGGGTCCCGCAGGTTTCTATACTGCCTACCGTCTCATGAATAAGAACCAAGATGCCGTCATCGACATGTACGAGCAGCTCCCCGTCCCTTATGGACTCGTCCGATATGGTGTTGCGCCCGATCACCCAGAGGTGAAGAACTGTCAAGACACATTTGAAGATGTTGCCCGCTCACCGCGATTCAACTACATTGGCAATGTCAAGGTCGGCTATGATGTGCAGCTAGCAGACATGAAGCCCCATTACGATGCTATTCTATTCTCGTATGGCGCAACCGAGGATAGACAGCTGGGCATCCCCGGAGAGCATCTGCCAGGCGTCTACTCTGCTAGATCCTTCGTTGGCTGGTACAATGGTCTACCACAGTTCCAACACCTGGAGCCAAACCTTCATGCTGGTGAGCAGGCCGTCGTCATCGGCCAAGGAAATGTTGCACTAGATGTCGCGCGCATTTTGTTGAGTCCCGTAGACGCGCTACGCAGTACAGACATTGCCGATCAGGCTATACAGGCGCTGTCTGAGAGTAAGATCCGGTCTGTGCGCGTCGTTGGTAGACGTGGTCCCATACAGGTACGTTGTGGCCGCAGTGTTGGCAACACACATCTGACACCTAATCAAGGCTGCCTTCACCGTCAAAGAAGCCCGTGAGCTCATGCAAATACCATCCGTTGCCTTTGAACCCATCGACCGCTCCCTGTATCCCACCGACATCAAAAAGCTCCCACGCGTCCAGAAACGCATTGCCGAAGTACTTCTCAAGGGCTCGGTAACCCCTGCACAGCAGGCTACACGGTCATGGGCGCTCGACTTTATGCAGGCTCCCAAGGCCATGCATGAGGTTGACAGTCATCTCTCCTCGATAACCTTCACAAAGCAGGAATTCGTACCAGATGGCGATCCTTTCGATCAGAGGACCCGCGTTGTGTCTACAAAGGATGAGACGACAATTGAAGCATCCTTAGCTTTTAGGTCTGTGGGCTACAAGTCGGCTGCTCTTCCTGGACTCTCAGACATTGGTGTCCCTTTTGATGAGAAGCTGGGCATCATCCCGAACGACATGCACGGGCGTGTCATTACCCCTTCGGCTGGTCCTGGAAACTTGACAGCCGGCCATGTTTCTGGCCTGTACTGCGCAGGGTGGGTTAAACGTGGACCAACTGGTGTGATTGCAAGCACCATGCAGGACGCTTTCTCCTCTGCAGACATCATTGCTCAAGACTGGGAGGCTGGTGTGCCCTTTTTGAATGATACCAATGGTGAAAATAAAGGCACCAAATTGGGATGGGAGGCTCTAAGGCCAGCGGTAGAGAGCAAAGGCGTCAGACCGCTCAGTTGGACGGACTGGAAAAAGATTGATGATGCCGAGCGAGAGAATGGCAAGGCAAAGGGGAAGCAAAGAGAAAAGTTCCAGAGTGTAGAAGAAATGCTCAGCGTTTCAAATGCATAGATTTAGAATGACGAAATATATGATTACTTTACTTCCACGGTTGTCTTCTCCTGGAGCTTGGTCAAAATGCGCTATGCACACAAGAATACACAAACAATTCTCCGTCCTCCCGACCCCTCGTATTTTTCACTCCATTTTTCAGTGTATATAAAGTCTCTTCATTTCCGCTGTTGCAAAGTGTAAATAACGCATAATTTTTCATTTTTACCTAGACCTTCATTGTGAGGCTGACGGAACGGACCGTCGTTGTTACCTGTATTTTGAGATTGTAGTTCTCGTCTTGAATTAAATCAAAGTTTTGGGACACCATGGCAATAGGCTACAAGCAGGAATACCTTACGTTTCGGGCCCGACATTGACGCGATGTCCCTAGTGCTATCCATTATGTCGCCCCATAATTTGTTTATTTGTTTAACAATAATCTACCTCAAAACTCTCCCTAAAAATGTGCTTCTGAGGACGCGAGCTTGTAGATTAAAATGAGTTCTAGTCCTAACATATAGTGATATAAGATCCAAAAGGTTTCCACTCCAAGGAAGGGCTGACATGTGGTGGAAAGCGACCAAGACCCTGGTAGGCTTATAAGGAATAGACCTGAGATAGTAGCCTGGATAGAAGCGGGAGATGGCCTGTAAGCTTACGCGGATGCACGCATGCAGTATGGCGGCAGATTTCACGTCTACCGGTTACCCTTTAAGGAAATGTTACGGCTACACTGAACGAGACTTTAAGAAATGGCTGTTTCCCGTCACAGTGATAATCGCTAATGCTTTGCACGGTTTAATGACCAATTTGTACTAGTAGAGATATACTTATACACTAGATATGCTAAGACACTTAAAGTGGTAATATTGCTGGCTGGTCACGCGCTAAACTAGCTGCTCACTGAGCAACCCAATCAGTCCTCTCCTTGTCGCTTCGCGTCCTCATCTTGCCTTGTGCTCGGACCTGGAACTTGAGGGTTACTGTTGAGGAAGCGCTGGTTGGGCGGATAGCTCAAGGCAAGTTGAAGTATGTAAACATGAGAGTGCTGTTGCTGGTACGTGTGACGGTATCCCGATTGAGCACCCGGTCTCTACGTACGTATTGGTTGGATGAGTGCCGCCAAGGTCCCGATCCTTCGAATAGTTCTTCATAGGAAATATACTTTCATATCATTTTTAGAGCGTTCCATTTCGTAGCTACCACATTATCACAAACAGCATTTCGGCTACCGATTCGGAGCCATGATTTATACACGGCAACTTACTATTATGGTAATGTTGATGCATCACACACCATGCGCCTGTTGACGAAAGCAGGGGTTTGATTGTACTAACAGTGCTAAGACATGGGCTGTGATATAGTGCCTGTCAGTCTCTGCGGAAGTAGACAAGACGGCTGCCATGGCCTCATTCAGGACGAGCAGTGAGTCGAGTTGAAGAGGATTTCGATATCAGGATAGCAAGAGCCTATATCACAACCAATATCGATGCTCTGCTTATGATCAAGATTCGCACGCATTGAAAGAGATCGGATAGCCTATGTCACATTGTTCTTCGCGTGCTCATGACCAACAGGGACGTCTAAAGGATGAGGTTGGCGGAGCTTATAACCTAAAATCACAGTGAGCAATAGCTGCCATAATGGTTGAAAGGATCAGTAATATCAGTGCTAGCACTAGGGAGATGCGTGCCTGTTTTGATATGTAAAACCGAGATCTTCAGGCTGCAAGAATAATGCTATCCTTGAAAATGTCAAAATTAAAAAGATAACTGAAGGAATGGTGGCGAAAAAGAGCAGTTCGAATTTCAACATGAAATTGAATCCATTGCGACAGCCATCTACAATAGGATCAAATGATTCATCGCTGATACAATCTGCGAAATCCATCGTGGTAACAATTCAGATATTAGCTCGCGTCCCTGTTCACGTGTTTGCAGATATGATGTAGGATTGGCTCTAGAGTCGACAGGAGTTGGCTACTACTACAGGGTGATATCAGTGAGTCTCAAACCTGGGAAAATTCTAAATTTCAGACTACGGTTCATTGCAAGTCCGTTCTCTTGTATAGCCACCTACCGGATCATATTGACGCTCGGACTCTCGGTGTAGTAGATACAAGTATCCGGCAGCCACATGCGTAGCTTGATTTGGTATCCGAGGTCACATGAGAATCATCCGAGAACAAAATGTTGTCGACACCCACGTCCATCATGAAGGTGCATACACCATGACGAGTCCTGCAGCTCTATTCATTCTTCTAATATCTTGAGCCATGATCTTATGCCTATGAGATATCGTAAGCTTGAGAAGATGCTTTAGCTATGTGTTAAGCCTTAGTTCACTATGCTATCTTTGGAGGGGATTTCTTGTGCCCACTTTTTTTCTCGCCGCTGAGACATTTGCTAAAGTACCGGAAAGTGGTTGGTTTAACGCAGAAACCTCAAGACTGTACACCGAGCCCGGAGGTGTTCCACTGTAAATGGTATGTTTATTTAGCTTTGGTTGTCGCATATTGACTAAGCTTACGTATGTACACCGTAGGGTGAATAGGCTCAAAGATGTGCCAGAAGATTTAGTAGGCTGTCAGTCTCTACTGCGTTTCGAAAGACTTCCTGTTATCTATCCAGAGACTTTCGTTGATGTTCTCGTGACTAAGAGATACGAGTTTTGAAAACCGCCCTTTGTTGTAACATTAATGGAGCAGATCCTTGGTAGGGGAATTTTGTTAGCAGAGGGTAGTGATCACAGAATGCAGCGGAAGGCGCTGCTGTCAGAATTTCCCATTCAGCATATCAACGAGCTGTTACCCTGTCATGGGGCATGTCGCAGAATGTCTAATAGATGTTATGAGCAAACAACTTCGGTACGAAGCGCCAACTAGGCTTGACGTCTTAGCTTTTCCTGCAGGTAGACATCAAGCTAAAATTAACGACAGGATGACCACTATTAACATCGTAGATCAGCCAGTCGAGCCACACTCGATGTCATAGGCGTTGCATGTATGGGTTAGGATTTCGGAGCCATCTGTAACCCCAGCAACAACCTTTGCCAAGCATACAGCCTCCTTATTCAATCCTCTAAAGAAGCTACTTTTATCGAAATTCTCTGACTTGTGTTTCTAGACCGGCTTCTAAATCGTCTTCTTTTAGAAAGAAACACTCAAGTAAATCTCGCGATACAACTTGTTTGTTCATCGTGTTAACGGATGATTCGAGAGGTAACGTCGCGCAAGAAGGATCATGGAAGGAATTTTCATGTTAATATTCATCATGATAAATGCCAATTGTGGCTGCCGCTTCTGGAGCCTGCACAGACGAGTGATTTATGGATCAACTCATGAATTTCCTAGCAACAGGTCGTGAGACCACCGCCACAACTCTGACCTGGGCTATCTACTTATTTGTGTATATCCAGATATTCAAAACAAGCTCTGTGATGAAGCCTGGTCTCGCCTACCCAGACATCCGCCGTCAACTGATAGCATCCTGAGAGACCTTAGTACTACAGTAGACTTTAAGATGCCGTACTTCAATGCGGCTTGTCTCGAGGTATTTCGCTACTTCTCTATTGTTCCTGTTACCTCCAGGGAGGCTATTAAAGACCCTTGTATCCTTCATACACCTGTACCTGCTAAGGCTTCAGTCGTGCTCGTCCCACGTGTCACCAATTGCAGCAGTACTCTATGGGACTCCGATGCCCACATATTCAAGCTTAATCTTTGGATTTCTCGAGAAAAAACTGGGATTAGGAATATCTCTACCCTTATCGCTCCTTATAAAGATTCCAAGAGCGATGGGCTACAAAATGAAACGACCAAGAAGAGGACCCACCATCAAATCATCTTCGCAGTTGTGACCTTTTCACATGGGCTAAGAAGTTACATTAGTAACTCTTTCGTCAAGGCAGAGCTTGCTATCTTGTTAGCGTCTTTAGTCGGAAATTTTGAATTTATGTTGGTAAGACAAATACCTATAAACGACAAGGAAATCAAAGTATCAAGGAGTACTATAGCATGACTAGAGAAGGAACTCATAGTCTAAATTCGAACGGTCGAACCTAAAGTGATACGTTCGCGTGAGAATTTTGCGTTGGTAAACTTGAGCTTTATTCAAATTTCTTCTAGTCATGTGGTTGAAAAAGCTCTAGCCACATCTCCTTGCCGTCTTTAAAGTATTCCGCTTGCTGCTCAGCCATGAACAACCTAAGTTACTATTACGTTCTATGACCTAGCTTTAGTTTCTTGTCCTCGACCCAAGGCAGCTCTTACAGGTGTGCTTAGCGCTCATTTCGCCCGGGAATGCGTGTAAATATTTGTACAGATAGAGTAGGTGTCGCTAACGCCATGTCATGATGTATCGTGGCAGCACATTAATTATGGCAGCACGTTGTGCAGCTCTCCTGTATAGAAGTTAGCTGGTTTGAAGGCTTTGGTCTGTATCGATACCCTCTCTCTTTCATATATATTTTGCTACTCCCTTTGTAGGGTCTTCGTCTCAACATCGTATTCATTCTCCCTACACTGAGTGTTATACTCACGTTCATGCTCGTTGGTACCTGTGACTACGTCAGCCTACATGTACAGTACAGCGAGTATGAAGTAAGCAGGAAAGCAAAAAATAAGTGGAAAACGGACTGATCCAACACGGCAAGATTTTTCGGGTAGACATATGGTAGCACATGTGATCCGTTTGACCGAGCGCGCAGATACAGGGGAAGCAAGCGCTGTCACGATGATGGGGACGCACTTCATTGTCTTGTAAGATTATGCGGGAAGAAACTAGAAATAGAGGGTTTTCAATGATCTTAGAATGGGAGATGTACTGTGCGATGGATGAGAATGAGGAATAAATTAGAAGGTAGGTGGTCGAAGCGGGTGTATTTATATTCAAGCCTATGGTATTATACAAGCATTCAGCCCTATGCGATCCAAAACATAACAAGCCTTGGTTTCACTTCTTAGCATAAGACGACTGGTTAGCATGAATGTGTACCTAGGTAAGGGACAGTTTGATGGATAAGGTTTTTTATGCAAGCTAATCATCTACAGTGGCTCAGCAGACTTGACTGTGAAGGATTTGAGACATTCTATTATACCTCTTTTATGAAATGTTGCCTTTCATGACTTAGAGAAAAGCGAAGCGACTTGGTAATGAAACAAAACCCTTGTAACGACCCTAGTCGCGAAGGTTTAGCTGTTGACCATGTGCAACTTATTGCAATGTTGGAACAATATACCTACGAGGTGCATATTTTTATTCAAATTATTCAAGTCAAGATCAGTTGCTGATACTATTTCGATTGTTTCTGAGGATTCAAACCACTGGATACTCTGAGGTACGGTTTTAGTCGATGACAGGAGGCCCAAATGGGACAGCACGGTACGGCACAGGACGATACACGAGCAGTTTTGTCAGCACAAGTGCTTACACCAACTTGCGATAATTATCATTCGTCTTCACAATTGTATGCTGCAGCGATTCAGAAGAAGAAAAAACCTCTATTGTACGTCTTGTAAGGAAGTTATTTCTAAACCACATGCGTGGCGAACAATCGAAACGTGCGCTGTTGATAACCAGGAAATTTGCTGCTGACCCTTAAGTCTAGAGTTTTTCTAGAGTATAGTCATGGAATGAGTATTCTCTCGTAGGCTCTTGTAAATGATATTATTCAACATTGAAGACTTGAGTAGATGCCTAAAGCGTTGCAGTTGCATTTATCCAAATAAGATTTAGGCCTTACGGTTAGCTATTCTTGCGCAACTCGCTGTTTGATTATCAAACCAACAGCAGTACGGAAAGATAGTGAGTTCCTTATGAGATACAACCTCTGGCACACTCAAGCCATTGTCCGCGTAAGCCAGCCA
Source organism: Bipolaris sorokiniana ND90Pr (assembly GCF_000338995.1). NCBI lineage: Eukaryota > Fungi > Ascomycota > Dothideomycetes > Pleosporales > Pleosporaceae > Bipolaris > Bipolaris sorokiniana. Next base: position 105,696 of record NW_006911904.1, on the reverse strand, counting down.
TTCTCATTCTATGGATGTGAGGTGAAATGCTACTACAGTACTGATGACTGTTCATATATAACAGAGCGTCGATCTAACGCTAATCCGAACAAGGTATGTAGAGACGGTAACGAGTAATGGGCCCGATTTTCCTACCGTAGCTCCTCAATGACCACCTTTGCCTTGGGCCCACTGACTCAAGCGTAGGTACCAAAATACGTACCGATGTACCTCGGCACCGAGGAATGCTCGTACGTCCAGTCAAAGCTGTTTGTGAAATATTTGATTGGATGTTAGAGCTGCGGAATATTCCCTGGTGACCACTATACCTACGAACCCTTGGGGTATACATGCTCCGGGCGTTCCGCGACTCCAGCGGATGGTCCGTGAGTCCGGACTTTCTGCGGCTCCGGGCGTTCCGCGTGCAATGTAGGGACCTATGTGAAATAGTGGAAGCTCACGGTATTTTTTGCCGCATATCAGCGGAGGGATTTTCGGGCCACTTAATCTTTCTAGTCTACATCTGGATGGGCCTCTTAAGAGTCCTTGTCCGACTCAGTAAGTAGGGAGATCTCGGCATGCATCAATAGATACTTCTTCGGCATGCTCTTGCTAGGGCTTCCTGGTGAGTTAACAATGCTGATGCTTTCTGCCGCCATGAAGCTTGATGAATTGCTTGACCTGCTACAATCCTCCTGATCTAGGCCTAGATGGGCTCCTACTTCAAGCTTTCATAGCACCCTGCGCATTCTCGAACTGCTACTGCTTTGGTCCTTGATGTGCTCTCTCCATATATATCAACCCTATTAGTCTCCAGTTAGTGTAGCTTGGGACAGTGTTAATCAAAGGAGTTATTAGACTATATTGCTTTTAAGTGTATACGTAGTAATTGTAGTGGATATCCTGTTATCATGTATTGCTACTCCAGATGTGTACGCAGTAATTACAGAGTCAGAATTCGGGTAGTGTGACGCATCCCTGGGTAATATTTGTGAATATTTATCTCCACAAAAACGTTCTTCACAGGGTCGCTGAACGTATCTATGTTGGAGAAGGGCCTTTTGGAGAACACTTACATTACAGTCAAGAAGTGGCTTGCTGGTTTGGATATGTGATCATATATATAATTTCTTATTTCATGTCTACTAGTACAGGTGGGGTGACAAAAACGGAACCCTTCCAGCGGGTTCACGCTAACACCTTGCCAAGCTAAGAGCAAAACTACATAATTCCATAGCTGCGGCTCCAAAATCATGAGTTGTGCTTAGAGATATTCGACTGAAGAAGCCGATTGCTATACCGATATACGGTATATCTGTTTCAAAACTGGTCTTGTGAGAATACGTATAGGTTGAAATGCTACCGGTGACTGCTGTGCTTCTTTCTGCCTCTGCGATTGAGGCTTTTTGGATGATTCCTGTTGCGATTATGCAAGTCGCCAACGATATAGCCGAGCAAAGTTCCCTAGAACAAGAAATTTTAGTCAATGATCTTGATACTCAAAAAGACCAAACGCGAAGAAATAAGTACGAACCAGTTATCACACAGATCAGACCAGGATATGTGTGAGCTCAAGTTGAGTATTTGACGTGCTGATTCGCATTGCCTTTCTTTGCTCATGCCTGTCGCCTCTATCTCCGGAAGTGAATAGATCGCAATTGTGGCAAAATGAAATCTGGTGATATAGGCTAGCCTGTGGCGCCTCTCAGCACATGGAAGTGCCGACAAGTTATCGACGCTGAAATTGAGTGAAGAGTCAGTTTTCCACATCATGAGACTGTCTTCAAGCCGACATAGTGTGGAGGCAGGGCTTTTTTCGCAGTAACCTCTTCCACAACAGATTGAGCAGTCTCGGCTGTCATGTCGTTGGCTGTGGAGTTGCCGTAGAATACCCGAGCAAACCTGTGCGTACCGGACATTTACACTTAGCCAGTCGGTGCCTCTATCCGAGGATGTCTGGGTTGGAGAAATCTTGTGGTCCGCATATTCACCAGGTATGAGCTAGAAAGCACAGCATTAGCGGTCGTTGCCATCAGCGAGTCGTCCGTCCCAAGGACGATTCTATGAGGTACCTTGTCCCATGACGCACTACTTACTGGCAAGAGTCCTTCTTGTAATGAGTAAGGCTTTTCCATGGAGTAAATGGCCCAGAAAGCTCTCTTGATATTTGTTTGCTCTAAGCAGTCACTAGTTAATTTGTTGACCGCACTGGAGCTATGAAGGCGAAGGATTTGGAGGCACGAAGTAGTGTCCGCCATTAAACTAGATGTAGAACTGGCACCAACAGCATATGAGAAGTAGGTCTGTTGCTCATCGTTAGTTCTTTATGGTCGATATTCATACCATTTAAGAAATGGGCATCTTGTACTGACCATGAGAAGTAAGGCCTGTTAGATTACAGGTTCTGCATCAGCGAATGCTTGACAACTAGTATCAATATATTTTCCCGCTTACCTGTGATTTCAAGAGGTTGACCTCATCATACAGGTAAGGTCTTAGGCGTAGAGCTATCCTGAAGTAGCCTATTGTCGCTCCTTTGATTGTACCGTTACCATGACTGAGGTCCAGACGACGAGAGCCAATAGCCAACAAAGAGAAGAATAAAGCAATACTGGTCGGACTGCTGACGAAAGGGTTTGAGATGATCTGTTCCACTAGCGCCTCTATAGCTTTAGAATCCAGGCACATTTCAATTCTGTTCAACGATTCATTAGATTACCAGCACACTAATATTTTTCAACTGAATCTTGATCAGTTTAGTAGTGTAACATACTCATGTAGTTCTGTAAAGCAGGCTATTTGTATTCGTGTTAGCATCATATGTTGTTTCGTACGGATTGGATAAGAAGTTACCATTTATGCGTTTGTGAAAGAATTCTTTGTTGAAAGAGCGCTCAGATCGTACATCGGTGAGCGCCGCCACCATGTCCATTTCTCTAGCGGAACAATACTCAGTCATTGATGAATTCGCCGTCAGAAGCTTTTGTGATACTTCTACGACGTGTCTGTTCTTTTCGCTATTGAAATTTCCCATACTTGTCAGTAGCCAAGAGTGAAGAGACGAGCGAACATGATCGTGATGTGGTGATTCCTCTGTCACAATTCAGTCAGAGTCGTAAGTAGATTTGAATTGAGTCAGCTCTAGCGCTTGCTCATACCGGTATCGGTGATTGAGGTTGACAATGTCTGGTCTCTTGATAGGTCGTTCATACTATAATAGTATTGTGTATCATCTTGAGAGTAATAATCTGAATCTAAGCCAGTACTGCTGGTATTATCGTAATTTCTGGCGTTTTCCAGCTGTTCGCAGCAGGAAGAGGGTCCAGGAATCTGTCCGGGAATCGGTCCATCAAAGCCTTCGCCTAATTGATTCCAGTGGAACAGATCCATAGGATCATCCGAGACGGACACATGGACTAATTCATCGCAATAGAAATCGGGAGTCAAGATGTTCGTGAAATTGTCTGAAAAGAGATCCGTGTTTTCAAGATCCTGTGGACTTGATGAAGTGCTGACGTCTGGGGTTATTATTTGCCGGATTGTGGTATCGGCCTCGCTGATTGGGGCTGTGTTTCGGGTGGAGCGTTTGCTTTCAGCGTACTGGCAGCTGATAGATGCTTTCTGAAGCATTTGTTAGCATTATCTGGCAATATGAATACAACTACGTTTATCCAGTTGACCATACATGACAATGCTGGCATGGTATTGATCCATTGCCTAGTGCTGCTTAGTTATTCCTATCATAGTGTCCCTGACTCAGTGCGATACTTACATGCCACTTTTCTGCGTTTGCAGTTACCACATGCTCCCCGACGGCGCCTGAGCTTTCGCTTAGACCCAAGATCAGCTCGAGCCGTGTGGTCAATGATGAAGGTGAAAGCTTTGCCCATATCGCCAGAAACAGTCGCTTGCCAAAGATGACAAACTCAAGAATAGAATGCTTGTGGAAGTCCAGTGCTCTTATGTACTGCACGAATGGAGAGGGAGATATAAAGAGTTTAGATGTAATATGTTCACAGGATATGCACCTAGCACTTGTTGGTTGAACTTAATATGCGATAAAGTATGGGTATCCATGAAACAAGCCATGTAAGTCGCACAAGTGCAGCAGCATAGACTTTAGCGAGCGGCATCGTGAATGCCACGACGTTGATTCGGGCCGTAGTTAGTAGGGCCGGGCTGCTATGTAGATATACTATGTATGCAACGGTACTTGTACATAGGAAGCAGGTCGGCCGACCACACACACAATCTGTCCGGCGCTATACCCGCATTTAACCTGTTTCGGCAATTCGGCGCTCCGGCCAGCGGATTCAACCGGCGCTATAGAATACCCGAGCAAAACCCCCTTAAACATATCACCACGCGTCACACCAAGGATGAATTTGTTAGTAGCGATGCCCGAGGGCCTCGACTTTGCGTCTTTCAATCAAGGATAGCTTCATATGAATTACAAATTTTAGCTTTGGTTTTAGTAATTGATCTACGTAGTAGGGCACGTCCCGAGGTATCAGCAGATAACCGAGAACGATCCAATGTAGGAACTCAACATTACACGTGATGAAAATGCACGTATACTAGGTTTAGAAACCGAGTAGTCAACAAGTATTCCGCTTATAGTTCGAAGTGATAGAAGACCCATTTTGGATGCGTTGTTCGGTTTTGGATCCTACTTCGCCATCACATCCGAAATTAAATCTTAGTGTACGTAAAGTATCTCGTACGCATCACGAAATCTACGGGCGATCAAGTATGTTAGCAATATGGCCTTGGCACGCTATCGCAACCTCCATCCATGATTATCGCTATCTTCTCATGGAAGAATGGGCTGGAATCCTTTCCGGAGCTAATCCCCCTTCCCCCACCCCCGTCCCCCCCATCCCCCAGTCCCCCCTCATCGCTACATCCAATATCCCGGTACTTGCGGTTCATGCAGCCCAGCGTCAAATGAGTGGGGTTCTCAAGGAAACCCTCGACATACTTAACAATCCCGATATTCGGAGATGAGATTTTAGAAACATTGACAGCATTTACGTTTCTTAGTTGCGATCTAGGCAGTAGTATGAGGCTTCCTCATGCTCGACCAGGGGTGGACGCTGATTCCACGCAGCACCATGGCATACGTGAAGCACAGGGGGTAGCGCATAGCCCTGCGTTTTCTTAGTTCGATTTTGGACCCTGGACGTACGCGCAACTAGAAGAAGTGGATACTTACTTACTGCATTCTTAGAGAAATAGCTCCTGCGCACCTGGATAGTTACATCATGTCGTTGGCAGGTAGCGTGGTTCGCTACTCTGTCCCGCCGTTGAAACACCGAAGCCTAAGGCGCTACGCTCAACTGCTAGGTGTATACACGACATTTAGCGCTCATTGGTCGCGAACACCAACGATACAAGCACAACGCGGAAAGTATATCTCACCAGACATGAGGGCAAGGACTGGACCCTGGAGGTGTTCACCGCCCCATAGGGTACAGCCCTCCATGGCCAATGTATTACTGTGTACACTATTACACAGTAGCCTCACCGGAGTGCTCGGCAAGTCGCTTGACTCGGCTGGTCGCAAAGCTGCTGCAGAACGCGGAAAGAAACGCCGTGTGGAGCTAGTCATCGGCGAGGTATTTTGCTGAGAAAAAATACTGAAGAAACGCCGATTGGAGCAGAATTGTGCTGCAGATACGACTGTACTTTAATCAGCCAAAGGGAATAACTTTCTACTGTGTAAGGTAACACCGATCCTGGACAACACTATTGAGACGCATTCTAGAAGAACTACGCCTCATAATACTTCTCTTGATGAGAAGCCCATTCGAATACACAATCCCAAGGGTGTACAGCAAAACAACCTCTGACAACTGTGTTTGAAGTGATCGTTGTATGGAAGCACCAATCTCTTGGAAGAAAGGAGTTCACATATACATGCATCCCATGAGCGTACGCCCCAACTTCATCGCGAGTAAGTGCTGAGTAACGATAATTCAACTGTAAAATACACCCCCAGCTAAGCATTTCAACCTCGGGGCACATACGTAAAGTACCCTGGATCAGTTTTGACACAGACTGCACACGCAACGTAATCTCTACTCGTGTGCACATGATCAGCACACAAACAGCAGTCCTACTAGCGGCTCCATTGGTGCACGGTGATCTCCACTGGTGCGCGGTGATCTCCACCGGTGCGCGGTGATCTCCACCGGTCATGCTGTAAGATCTTGGCTAATCATAGTCCCCTTCTATACTTAAGATTCAAGCTTACACCGCTCACTGCACCTTGGCGCATTGCTGACTGCCAAAACCGCCTATGCGGCTTACGTATGGTGATTTCCCACGTTGCAAGACGCAGGGCATATCGCGGCAGAAGCAGCAAGCCCACCCAGCCGTCCCGCCCATCTCTGAAGAGCCTCTTAATCCTCCCGCCCTTTCCGCTCAAAGCGCCGCAGTCAACAATAGTCCCTAATAACACCACCTCTATCGTTCGCGCCAGCCGCGGTGCCTCAGCGAGCTTTCGAATTGGTACCTTTGATTCACATAATGTACACGGAAGGTACGGGTTGTAAGGGTGCTACTAATATTGCGCGGTAAAGACGGGTAGGAGGGCGCCGAGTGAATAAATGCCGTCGGAGTATTGAGAGGACAAGGGCAAATGCCGATGAAAGTGGCAAGTTTGTCAAAGAACGAAGCCCGTTGAGAATAAATATACTTTGCTGAGATCGACTTTAGGAAAGTAGTATATGATGGTCCCCGTTTCACCGCCGTCTGACCGGTGAAAACATTGTATCCTCTAAACCTTATGGCTTTTGAGCAGCCATAGCGATGGGTGAGTATTAAGCGTTTCGGTGATGGCTGTCACGATGACATTTTGTTGCAATGGAGGCGGTGTTGGTGCTGCTTTTGCCACATCCTTTTGTCGAACCACATGCTTCGTATGTGTTCTGATCATAACGCTTTCCCATCCCCCACGGGTGAGCTTTGTGCGATTTCTCTGGCGGTACTGAGATCAACCGTTTGACGACGAGAATATTGTTAACAAATGGGGAAGCTTTAGACGCCCGTCTCAGTAAACCGTATCCTCCGGAAATAAGGGGACAGAGCAAGAGCATACTGCATGTGTGTTCATGTTTGGTTAGGCACCCATCAGCATACAAAGCTTCAGTTTGATTCTCGAAAGCTGCAACTATTCCATTCGCAGAGTCGAATCTTTGGCACTACAGATAAACTGCTACTGATAGTCTGCTAACAGCAACCTTACTCAAAGCGCGGACGCCCTGGCGCCCCCCCCCCCAAGGTTCGAATTCCTGCATATCTATCAACCAGACATCGTCGATCAATATTGGAAAAGGCTCAATGGCGTCAATATGTGCGCCATTTAGCTCGACAAGGAGATGTGCCATAGCCGATCCCAAGTGCACGTTCGACTCACAGATGTGGCGTGAGGCGAGTATCTTCTACCTTTCTGATACAGGTTACGAAGAAGTGTGGGTATCAAAAAAGCTTCTGTGCTCATCGACATTTGGATTCTAGCTTCGTGACGCGACAAATCTTATCACTACTTTTAGCAGCAAGAGTGGGCATCGTCGAAATATCAATTCGTATTCTGGAGGCCAGACCGCAGTTGTATGGTCATAACTGCGACAAGCGTTGAAATAAAGCTGCATTACGCCCCATCGGCTGCCGTCACCTACTGAAGTAGCTAGAGTAGCAAATTAGCTCAAAAAAAAGAACAAGATTACCATAGTTGCGCACCATGCGATTCATGGAGAATACGATAGTGTGACTGCACATGTGGTACCGACGTAGCAAGGAACTCTAAATTTCCCCGTCCGTGAGATGCGCCTGAATCATAATAGTAGTTGAGAGAAAGACATGATAATGTGGACTAGGTTTGAGCAGTGCCGTCGCGAATATTTCGCCCCATACGGGACCCGCTCAATAAGACTCCCTTGGGAAAAAACAGGCAGCTAAACAGGTCTCTTAACTATTGCATCGTGACGCACGGATAGAATGCATAGGGATGGGTATCATCCTTTGAATTAACGCTTCAGTCATATTGCAAGAAGAATAAGCCACCCAGTAGCCTCGCCGGGCTGGTATCCATGAAGTAACGCCAGCCTATCCATGTACTACGGTGCCAAACAAACAGAGATAAGCAGAAATAATGATATGTAGCAGGGACAAAATCTCGGATCCGGGTGTGATCGGAAGATGATTAGGGAGAGATCGCCTAGTCGACACCCTCGACTTTTCTCAAAAACTCTCTTACACGGCCAACTTCGACACCTTCTCCTTCTTCGCTGTCCAATGCCGCTACTAACCCTTCGAGACACTCTTCGATTCGGTTTTCTTCTACCTTTGTACACAAGCTGACGACTTTGCGATACATCATCTCCAGCTGCCCATCCTTTTCCTTCAACATTCTGCTACGCTTGAGAAGCGCCGTGTTAGTAGCAGTGTATGTCTCGATCCGCTGCCGAAGAACAGAGGCGGCTGGTAGTTGTTGGAGAAGGAAGTTTTGACATTGGGGCTGATGCGACACTTGGCTGAGCGTAGATGGATCCAAGGGTACTGACGTCGATAAATAGATTGGGCCGTCAGAGGCACGCCTATCCAGATGGTCTCCTGCTTGTCGGAGTTCATAGGGAAGGTCGTCTTCTTTGATGAGCAATCCTGCACCTTGGGTATCAGCGTACCCGATTCTTTTCTTATCGTGCAAATCAATGGCACCATCGTTGACTGAAAGCATGTGTCGTTGAGGTTCCAGCCATCGTTTGAGATTTGATATCCGTTTGGCGCGATCTTGTCTTTGGCGTAAGCGGGCACGAAGTGTTTGTAGCTTTTGTTGCTCTTGCTTCTGCTGACTGGATAATTGTGTAATCAGCTCGTTGGTTTGATCAATAGCGTCTTGCTTCAAACGCGCTTCTTGCGTAAACTGCAGGGACGCCGACTGGAGGATGCCACTCATTACTGGTATCAAGTTAGCTATATAGTCGTGTTCAGGTAGGTTGGGTACTTGCAAGGTTGTATCTCTCGGCTCGTTTCCTCAGCTTTACTCAGCGGCGCTTTGGCCTTTGTGGGGCTGGTCGCTGTGATGAGCCCTTGTCCGTCGCCTAGGTCGCTGCCTACTCCAAAGTCCATTGGCCTTGTGCCTTTGTGATTCGGAATGGTGGGGTCGGCCTGAACTTCCATGAGCTGAGAGATGATGTTGCGGTTGCCTATCCGCGCTGCCAAGTTCAAGGCCGTGTTGCCGGCTTTGTCCCGTGCATTTACCATTTCCTGCATAAACCTCATCAAGCCGATAGGTTTAGAGTGATTACTGGTATCATGAAACTGGGGTGGTTGACCACCACCAATATTGCTGCGGACGAGATACTCAAGGAGAGCCTCAAGGTAATACTTGCTCGAGGCTGCACGTCCCTTGATGGCACACGTGACCGCAATGTGATGTAATATTGTTCGTCCTTGGGAATCGCGTAGCTCGATCAATGGGGCCAGGATTTCTAGGGTTTCCGGGAAACAGCTATGATCTAGGCTATTATTCACCGAAACGGCACTCATCAAAGCAGTCTGACCGGAAGCATTTCCTCTAAACATGTTTGCACCTTTGGATACCAATAGCCGGATTAGCGAAACGCGGGCCAGTGTCGCCGCCCAATGGAGGGCTGTATTTGAGGAGTTATCAATGGGCATATCGAGATCTGGGCCGGAGAGATGTAATATGGCGGGATGGTTCGTGAAATCCGACCTCGTCTGATCTGCGAACAAATCCGTCAACATGGCCTGCTTCTCTTCATCTTGCTTGGTGTCAGGATACGGTAATGGCGGTAATGCGGTGGGGACATCGCCGTTGGCAAGAGTAATGGGCTGTGCGGGGTGGTGCTGGTCGAAGCTCTCACTTGGCTCCGTTGGTGAGCTCAGAGGATGCATTGACATGTCTGCCGCGGTAGGTTGGGAATAGGATTCGTCATGCGAGGCCCGAATGCGCTTCCTTGGTGGTTCCTGTGACTCATCGACGGCGGTGGCATAGGCGGAATCTGTTTGGCCATTGTGTCCGGTGAAGCTTGGTTCCGAGGTGATGCTCTGCTGGCTGCTTGCGCGAAACGAATCTTGGCTGGCGAGAGGAGGTTGCGACTGCGATGGGCGTGTGGCGCTTGTGCGCCTCTGAGACGAAGAAGATGGTCGGGGAGCAGGCGAGTTGAGTCGCGCAACCTTGTTCATTGCTGCAAGGGCACTCGTGGCCGTCGACGAAATGTTGCTGAAAAAGGTACCTGTGAGATTTTGGGTAGTGGTGCGGCCATCGATGCTTTGTGTGTAAAAGCGTTTGCGGTTGGCAGCCATGGCCTGTTCCTTTGTAGGGGTTTCGATGGCGTGGCCCGGTGCATGGCTACCGTCGAGGGTGATGTCGTAGTCGAGAAGCGGGCGCAGGACGTCTTCGACGCCGTATTGGCGACAAAACTCGCGTCCACGGCGGTAGTTGATCCATGTGCCTTGGTACTTTCCGTAACCGCCCTGGACTTTTTCGTGTTCGCCGGTAAGAATCTCCTTTTCTAATACTTTTGTGCGCTTTCCCTTATCGACGCCGGCAACCTTGAGGATCTGGGTAGCATTGAGCCAGCCGTCAGAGCGGCGGCGCATGACGGCGACACGGTTGACCTCCATTTCGTAGACGGATACGCCCGAGTAGACGGCCTTTAAGAGGGGGAGGGGGGTCAGCATGGCAGGGTGACTGGGGGAATGTGGCTAGTAAAGGAGGGCCTACGGTATATATCTGAGGCTTGTCCATTGCATGATGGTGGAAGGCGCTCATGTCGGAAAAGGAGCGGTTCAAGGCAGCAGGGGCGGCCATGAGGGCGTGGCCGTGGGGCGAGTTTGCATACAGAGCCGACTGTTGGTGCGACGGCGAGGCGGCGGGGAAGGAATGTGAAGTGGACATAACTTGCATCATGTCATCGCAGGGCGGCAGAGGGGTGCGCCGGCGTCGGCGTCGTGTCGTGTCGTGTCGTGCCGTGCCGTTGATGCGTGTAGTGGTAGTGGTGGAAGAGGAAGTGGTGGAGAGAAGCGGAGATGCGCGTCCAACGCGTCTGTCGGCTGTGGGTGCCCGTGCGGTAGCGCAATCCTCACTCATGATGGTCGTCGTTTTTCTCCCCGTCGCATTCCTTGGCTTCTCCATCATCGTCGTCGTTGTCGCCGTCGTTGTCGCCGTCGTCTTCCATGGCTGCACCCCGCCAGCCGCTGCATATGCTGCGTGCTCTGCTGCGCGAGGCCTCATACCTGCCCGATGCCACTGCCCGCACCTATTTTGGTCGCTACATCGTCACCCGCTTCAAGGCCTACCGGCCCAGCCACAAATCTCCAGCCACAAGCCGAGCCACAGCTTCAGCCACAGCTCCAATCCCAGCCACAGATGCAGCCACACCTTCACACCCACACGCCCGCATCCCGCGGTTGCTACGCAAGGCGCGCAAAGGGCTGACTCTTCTCCGCCGCGCCAACCAGGGCGATATGGCCTGTCTGCAAAAGGTCCTTTTCCTTGCATACGGCCGCGTGGGCAGGCGCAAGCACACACTGTTGGCCCCCCTCCTCAGGCCCGATGCCATCATGGACGGCGGCAAGCTCCCGCTCCCTACCGCTGCTGCCGATGTGCCCCCCGCCCCGCTCCACCAGCTCTATTACAGTTCCTCGCGGTGCCTGGGCCTGTTCGCCGCCCCCGTGCCCATCTCCAAGACGCACTGCTCAATCGCTATCTCAGATCGCTTCTCGCGTCTCCGCGCCCTCATCAAGTCGCAGCACAAGAAGGGCCTCGCCATCCACCGCGAGCTCAAGGGCCAGCTCCTCAAGACACCCATACACAATGTCTGGGGCCGCCCCATGCCCATCAGGAGGGCGCGTAACAATGTCCGACGATGGTATGCTGAAACCATGACGAGAATCCTACCGCCCCTGCCTGCTCACGAGTGGGATAGGATGCATGCCATGATGCTCGGTCACAAGCCCATTGACTTAGTCAAACCAAGGGCTAAAAACTCACTTCCCACCGGTGCTGGCCCTGATAGCGTCGCTACACCAGAAGCCCTCTTTGCCAGCACCCTACATGAAGCCATGACGTTGAGCAAACCCAGTAGAGCAGATAGGCCTGCTGGCATGCACCGACCCCACGCCATCACCCCCAAGTTCATGAGACGCCTGTACACCAAGATCCTCACTCTCTGCTGCAAGCTCGAGTACCACGAAGAAACAAAGCGCTGGAGGGCCATCTGGGGCGAGCCCAACAAGACCATCAAGCCCAAGCTCTACACTGCGCCAACGGACCAACACCTCTTTGCTGGTGTGGATGCAAAAGGACACATTCCACACACACCAAAGCAACACGCCTTGGACAAATCCACCCATGTGCAGCCACGCAATGCCGATGGTCAATATATGCGTTTTCCCTTTTTCGCAGAGTTCCTTCCAGAGAACAACCCCCTGCGCAAGGAGTTAGACGAGTGGAAGAGAAAGCGCGCTGCTGCGGCTGCGGCTGCATCTGCGGCTCGTGCGCCCACGCGCCCACAAAAGCTGCCCTGAGTGTGGGGCATCTCAACTACCCACTATTGACGTAGGCGAGCCCCGCAACGCAACACGCATGTATGCAATAGGGCGTGTATGTACCTATGTAACAGGCTCGCGGCAACAAGCCCAGCCATGACCTGGGTTCCTTTCCTCCACACACTTGCAGCATCTTCCAAGATCCTCCGGATACACAATGTCATCCGACAAAGCATCACTTCGCTACGCACATCGTGAAGGTACACTTGGCCTGCTGGCTATATAACGAATCCACACTGATGACCATCATCTAGACATTCCCACTATTCTGGCTCTCATCCGCGAACTTGCAGATTACGAAAATGCAAGTGAAAAAGTCGAAGCCACCGAAGAAATCCTTGCCGCACCCTCGCCCACTACGACCCCTCCACCTCTACATTTTCCCAAGGCTTTGCTCGTACTCTCCTCATCACTGAACCAGATGGAACCGTAGCCGGAATGGCAGTCTACTTCTTCAATTTCAGTACCTGGACTGGTGTTCCAGGAATTTACCTTGAAGATTTGTTCGTGAAAGAAGCATATCGGAAAAAGGGCTATGGCAAGAGGCTTTTGAAAGAGCTCGCGGCACTAGTTCTCGAGGCTGGAGGCAAGAGGCTGGAATGGAGTTGTTTAGATTGGAATGAGCCCAGCCTCAATTTCTATCAGAGTGAGGTGATTGGTGCGAAGAGGAAAAACGAATGGGTGGGATTACGGGTTGAGGGAGATGCATTGGCCAAGTTGGCAAACTCATGATACTTGGCTTCAATGGCTACAGACATGCCATTAGCTCAGACTACTCACGGGAACAATAAATTACGGTGATTTGACCTGCAGAGGTCTGACTCCAACTCTTGACGCTTCGCCATTCAGTGCATCAATCTCAGCCTGTACTAACGGAATACCTGTTGTTTCGCGCTCTTTCTGCTGCAACTGCTCTAGTTCTCCAGGAAAGTATATACGCTCTACTCCAGCCGCCTTGTCTGCGCCAACCACCTTGTCATATAGGTATTGCATGCGATCTCTGAATTCTTGCAAGCTCATGAAGAGGTCCGGTTTAATCGCAACCAAGAAATGGCCAACGTCAGATGGCTTAGAGGGATCGTATGGACCAGTGACATTTCCCGCAAAGGCGGATCCCGACAAGACCCCAGAAAAGACGTCCATCATAATGGCCAGACCCGATCCTTTTGGACCACCCATTGGAAGCATAACACCCCCGTCAAGAGCTGCGGCAGGATCCGTCGTCGCATTTCCGTCCTTGTCCAAGGCCCAATCCGAAGGAATCGGCTCCCCCCTCCTTTTAGCTTTATAGATCTTGCCTCTTGCCGCAATCGACGGTGCCATGTCGAGAATAAATGGAGTCTCATTTCCAGGCGCGCCGCAGGCTATCGGCGACACGCCTAGTAGCTTGGACTTTCCTCCCCATGCCGGCAAAGCAGGACTGGAATTGGTAAAGACCAGACTCATCATGTCAGCATCCAAAGCTTTCTGAACTACCCATGCACTCATTCCAAAATGATTAGAATGCTTGACGCTGGCCATTCCAATACCATAGACCTACATGTATTTTCTTAGCGCTGATCTTACAAAATGGGAGGTGTTCACCTCACTCTCGCAGAATCAATAGCGGCAGCCATGCCCACGTCTGCAGCAACGAAGCCCCATCCATTTCTTCCATCAACTTGAGCTACTGCAGGCGTAACTTGATTGACTTCGGGCGTTGCCGTGCCGTCCAGGACCCCTTGCCGGACGCGTTCGAGGTACGAAGGAATACGATTCATCCCGTGTGTGTCAACCCCGCGCAAATCTGCTGCAATCAGACAGCGTGCAACAATCTCCGCGTTATTTTTAGGAACTCCATTTCCCATAAGTACCTCTCGCACAAACCTTTCCGCTTCATCTGCCGCTACAAAGATCTTGGTGTCTGACGTTGGCTGGGCCATGTTTATGGGAAAGATGTCTAGAACTGATGAAGCCTCTCGGTGCCAAAAGAGATGGTATAGATTCAGAAGATGTTTTTTTCTTCTCTTACAAGTGTTGAGCTATGTATACATGTACATATAGTCATGCTCTTACAAAGCTAGTTCTGTGAGTCACTAACACGCTTTTGGCGCGGATTCTTTTCCGATGATCCATCGGACTAGTATATGGCGCTAGTGGCATGGAAAAGCACAACCAGCTACGTTGGACATTGGCCATATTGTGCCTTCTCACATACGGCAGAACATACACGGGTATAATTCTGCAGCTAATTTGGAATATACTAGTCCAAACATGCTCCTGTTTTGCCTCTCAACATATATAAGCAGATGTTTTGTGTATAAAAAACTGATAAACCGAGCATTTGTTATTTCGATAAGAACCTACGTATGCTCCATGGTATGCGAGAAGGTGCAGTATACCATACACAGAAATTGTTGTCATCTAAAGGACCTCAGCATTAGAGCACTTAAAATCAGCGTTCGCACTTGGTTCATCGAAATGGGACTGGCACTCACACGTGCCAATCCCAAGCCGCGAACGCTTCCTTGAGCAGGGAAATCTTCCCTAGGCGTACGTTCTCCTACAGCAGAAGATATTATTCCTGTCGAACACATCAAGCTGGTCATCGAATACCATGAAGCATTGGTACAAGCTGAACCGTGTGCGGAGTGGACGCAAGCCAAACGTGCCCTCTCTGCCTGCAAAAGCGAGTTCCGGAACATCCGCTATGAGAGGCAGAAGATATATGGTTGCTATGCGAATGTAGAACAGAGATCAGCAAGCGAGCATGGTGTGATGAATGTCAAACACCTGACGGTGATGAATATGACGAATTTGGGGAATGCGATGAGAATACTTATTGTACGGAGGTACGCATATTCGAAAGCACAGATCCCTATAGTAGCAAATTTCTAACACTTGCAAAAAAGAATTTTAAAAAGACTGTTATCAAACCCCAGAGCACGTTTACAGCGAATCTCCGCAGCTTCCAACTCAACTTCTGGATTCAGAATCCAAAAAAACGTACAGAGAAACAGCCGCCAGTACATGGCCGTTACCAAGACATACAATCTCCGAATAGGCGAATTCATCGAACTTATGTCTGCCCTATCGGGATTACAAAAGGGATGTTTGTTCTATGCCATCTACTAAATCTTTACATATCAAGGGTGATGGTGTAGTGGTCTTTTTGTTCCAGGTTCTTATCTATCACTATATAATGAACAGAGCCGATCCGACTATGCATAGTGCAGCAATAATTGTTGCAGATGTGTATGTTTTTCCCATCAAGGGTGCTACTTGGCCAAGTGGCAACACATATACTCGATCATTCGCCTGACTAGTCCTCAGATAGGCGTATTGGAGCGCATAGAATGTGTATTGTAATCTACCAATAGACATGATCCAATCCTTCTCAAATTGCTGAGATTGCCCTTGGTTGTGAAAATATACTCCTGCTACTTTGTACAAGGGTGTATTGACTCTATAAGGATATCTGGTTGCGGGATTATCACTCGCACTAAATCAGACAAATAATCTGCCATAAATTATGTCCATTTTCCGTGTCGGACATCATGGCGTTTCCGCCTCTAGAAGTCCAGAAACGAAACACAACAGTGACTGTCTATGTTTATACCAATTATTTCCGTGTTGGGCATCATGAATGTGATACTGCCATCTCATACATTCTGCGACACTATTTTCAAGTGCGGATACAAAGTATCTTTCAAAAAGTATCCAGATGGACTGGTGTGTGTGTGTGTGGTAAAATTGCGGTCATTCTTTTAACAGCGCTAATGCTTCGTTTGACAACGCTAGCAATGCTTCGTTAGTCGCAGCCCGAAAGTTCGATCCAGTCTTCTTAGCTTTCCGAAACAGCAATGGTGATGAGCATCAGCCCCTGTTAGCTCTCAGCCGCAGTCCGTCGTTTCCAAGGTTAAGTCATCCAGCACGATGTACCAAACATTCGTTCTATCTCTTACTTGACTGCGTTCATCATGGGTCTTTCGAAGCCTTCTTCTCTATCACGATACAGCTCCATGCTTCCTCTCATACCCTTCATCACAGCTCCTGTTCCCGCAGCAGCTGTGCCTGAATCAGCCGATGTCGTTGTTGTCGGTGCAGGCCTGGCAGGCCTAACAGCAGCACGCGATCTTCTCGAGGCCGGCAAATCCGTGATTGTATTAGAAGGGAGAGATCGTGTCGGCGGTAAAGTCTACAATAAACCGTTGAAGAATGGCGGTGTCACAGAAGTCGGTGCCGAATTCGTGGGTCCAACTCAGGACAAAGTACTTCAAATGATTGCCGACCTTGGACTGGAAACATTCGACACCTACATTGAGGGCGAGACGGTACTGTACCTTAACGGCATAAGGTCAACTTACAACCCGGACCCCCAACTTGGTGGTGCGCCGCCGCTTGAAGAAGCAGCACTCATGCAGATTGCCAGCACGAGGACCCAGCTGGACGCTTGGGCAGCTGAACTAAATACGGGAGCACCTTGGTCGCACCCAAAAGCATCCGAGTGGGACAGCATAACCTTTGATCAATATTTGGATACACTAAATCTTGTGCCGGGTGCTAAATTCGCACTAGCCACGTTCTGCAAATCCATTTTTGCAGCGGAGCCACATGAGATTTCGCTGTTATATCTCCTGGCATATGTCGCTGGTGCCGGAAACGAGACGACGGTCGGAAACTTGGAAAGATTGACTGCTACAAAGGGAGGAGCTCAAGAAAAGCGAGTAGTGGGTGGTACAGGTCTTATCCCGGAGCGTCTGGCTAAAAAGGTGGGCACCGAGTATATTGCTCTCAACGCGGGTGTCACCCAAATCACTAGGACCTACTCTGGTTATGAAATTGAGTCACGCGCCGGCAAGGTCTACGCAGAGAGGGTGGTACTCGCCATGTCACCCCCACTCGTTCATCAGATCAAGTTCCAGCCGGAGCTTCCCGAAAGTCGTCAGCATTTGAATTCCGATACCAAAATGCCCGCGATCGGAAAAGGCGTACCAATCTACAAGACACCCTTTTGGCGCAAAGAGGGTTTGAGCGGACAAGTCCTTTCCAACTCTGGCCCCGTGCGAGTGACTTTTGATAGCACTCCCGAAGACAGTTCTTTCGGTGCAATCCTTGGCTTCATCTTTGGAGACGAGATGCGAGCTCTTGACAAACTCAGCGCAGAAGAAGCCCAGAAGCAAATCATGGATACCTGTGTGAAGTACTACGGAGAGCAAGCGAGAGACATTACGGAATTCGTGCTTCAACGCTGGGACTTGGAGGAGTTTTCGAGAGGCGGACCAGTCGCCCTTGTTCCACCGCATATTTTGACCAAGTACGGCCCGGCGCTGAGGGAGAGTGTTGGCGGTATCTATTTTGCCGGCACAGAAACGAGCGAGTATTGGGTTGGATACATGGAAGGCGCGATTCGGAGTGGAGAGCGGGTTGCCAAAGAGATCCTGGGCAGTAGCTAGATATCAAGCCGGCCTTGGCCGGGTGAGACGGAACTTCCGCATTCGCTTGCGCAGGAACCCGTCTTATCCTGTCTCTATTCTAAACTGTTTATATATGGATATCAGGTTAGACTGAGTCATTGGATTAATTGCTAGTAATGGATTAGCGCTGTTCTGATTAAACTATTGTGTGTATCTAGGCGTGCTTGCGTTGTGGGATTTTGAGCAATTCCGTGGAATAGTGAAACCCCATTTACCCACAGTCAGTGATGATCAGATAGTACTAGAGTTTGCATGAAATCCTCTGCTGCAGCCTTACTGCTATACTTCGGGTCAGTAATCAAGATCAAAGCTGCCAAGGAAAAAGCGCAAGAAAGATAGGATTTAGAAGCAGACAAAAGTGACACACGCTGTGTCCAACATTGCATTGTCTCAGCCCGCACAGCTCATTTTCCGATGTCAACAGAAAAACAAAACATACCATGGATGAGGTCATGTTCCCAAGGACACGGTCGTCTCCGCGGTCTAGGACGCGACTAGCAACACCAGTGGCGCTCGATGCATGAGGTCATCGTCACTACTCAGTTTCTTGTTCCCTAATCTCCAACTTCCTTGCGCACACCATCTCTTCCTTATTTGGCTGGTTCTTGTTACCGTGGATTGAGGTTTCTGCTATTAACTAACTTTCACGGATTGACCTCGCGAAACAAACAATAGAACGAAAATGGGTTGCGGAGGTAGCAAAGAGAAGAATGCTAGTAAGCCCACAGAGATGGCGCGTCCGGTACAGTTAGACACACCGGGACAGCACGACATAAATATCCCTGTAGCTGGTGAGGGTGCGACAGCCAAAGCGCGACGGTCTCCAGACAATCCGATAGTATACTTTGACATCGCCATTGGAGGACAGCCGGTAGGACGCGTACAAATGGAGCTATTCCTCGATGTGGTACCTGCAACGACAGAGAACTTTAGGCAGTTTTGCACTGGCGAGTGCAAGGTTGGAGGATACGTGGGCAGCACTTTTCACCGCGTTGTAGGTCATGTTTATATAACAAATTCGCGAGTCGTTTGCTGACAGCAAGCCAGATCCCCAATTTCATGATTCAAGGCGGCGATTTTATGGGAGGTGACGGCACTGGTAGCGCCAGTATCTTCGGCAGCGAATCATTCGACGATGAGAACTTCCAACTCAAGCACACCCACCCTGGGCTGCTGAGTATGGCGAACTCCGGGTAAGTCGGTTTCTGTACTTCGCAACGGATACATGTGCTAACTGGAGTATTATAGACCTAACAGCAACGGGTCGCAATTCTTCATTTTGACCGCTGCTACACCACACCTGGACGGGAAACACGTCGTCTTTGGCGAGGTCCTAGACGGCATGGACGTAATCCGGAAGATTGAATCGACTAGAACCGGTCCTGGGGATAAGCCGCTCAGCCCTGTAACAATTGCAGGTGCTGGTCAACTTGCAGGCGCAAAGCCATTGGAAAGCTAAGTGATAGCTATCGAAGAGGGGCGGGAAGTGTGAGGAAATACTAGGTTTCGGTACTTTTGATCTAGCGCTATTTCTGTCAAAATCGATTGGTGAGCTGCGTAATTTGTCTACTTTAGTGGGAAAATACTTTCGGTTACTTCAGATGGCATCTTTACCCGTAATGGGTTGGGAAGTATTTTAGGCGTTCTGCTGGAGTTGTGTCCGAGTTGGCTGCTCGCATTGTACAAGTTCAATCAAGGAAACTCCGGCCGATGCATCGATGTTTGATCTAGTGTGCGGGCTGAATCAAATTTGCAAGTACCTCCATAATTATTGCTTGTGAGTCATGTATATGAGTTTTAAAATGGAATTAAAAACTTACAGACACAGCATACAAAGGCCCGCTGTATTCTTGGCGTCATCCGGTACCGCTGTTCATCGTACGAGAGCCAAGACTCACCCGCTGCTTCAACGGGAATCATCACTTGCAAACGCTGACACATCGGCTAACATTCCGTAGTTTCCTCCACGACATCGCTTGGCGCGGCTAGCTGTGCGAGATAGCGTGGTCTTGTGACTTCGGCAGCATCTCCGATACCATCGGTAGTTTTAATGATGCCGGCAGAACCCCAAGCCACTATCAGCCGCTTTGCCAGCGGGAGGCGGGATGCCAAGGGGTAGGAGGATTCGTGCCAAGAGCGCAGTCAGGCACGGCGTTGAACTAGGCTTTTCTGGCTGAGAAACTAGAGTGCTTAGTAGAAGGACCGTTGACCTGCCTGTTCTTCACCAAGTAAAACATCTACGAAATGGCAGTGAATTTTGAAGTCGGAAAATTATTCATTGGTATCATACCGTCATGAAAGGTATTTCGACCTCGTTCGGCGACCAAGGAGTTATTTTGAGGGCTTTGAAATATCAAAGATCCCGCTCCTCGAGCCGCCGATCGCAGGTCTTACCTCTTGACGGTTTCTATTGTTTCAATACCATACTCCTTTTCTCCCATCGTGTCTAATCCCTTGCTTCTCGCAACAACCTCCTCCTGGGTAAGGATGGGCTTGCCACGAAGTTGTGCCCATACCGCCTTGTGCATTGGACGCAAGAAGAGCGCGTCCATTTCCTCCAAACTGATACCCTTTGTCTCGGGCACGAAGAAGAAACTCCAGATACCCATGCCGACAAGGATAGAGGCGAAGAAGAAATATGCGCCATAACCTAGGTCAGAGATCATGTAGGGAGTGCTTCGGGCGATGATGAAAGAACCAAGCCAGGTATCGGCAGTGGTAAGCGAGACGCAGAGCATACGAATATCCAAGGGGAAAATCTCGGATGCGTAGGTCCAGGTAATACCTTGCCATGTAGCGCAAATGATAAATGCGTTGATGTATACGCATACCATGGCCAGGTAGCCCCAGCCGTTTCGTGAGACATCTCCCCTGAGTGCAGCACCAGCTGGATCTGCCTTCATTACGTAGCCACCAATGTACCACATTGGAATGCAACCAAGAGCGGCACCCCAGATCAAACCCTTGCGGCGGCCAACCTTCTCAACGACCCAAAAGGTGAAGGTGAACATGCCAAGCGTCTTTGCAATGCCGTAGAAGCCGGTAGAAAAGAGCTTAAGCGATGTGCCTGAGATACCGAGAGTCTCGAAGATGCGTGGTGCGTAGTAGGTAATGATGTTTACCTGAGTATGTCAAAATTATGTCATCTTGGTCGGGTTCTGCACATGTACTTACGCCGGTGAAAGATTGCAAGAACATGAGGGCAAGTCCAATCGCCATGCGGTTTCGGACACCCTTTTGGAAGAGCTTCATAAACTGATCCTTCTTGCTCTTGCGGTTGGCACTGCGCTCCTCAACCTGAGCACGGATCTCGCTCATCTCGTGTTGAATGTAAGCATGGGATTCGTCAAGACAGCGAATCTTGCATAGAATGCGCTGAGCGCCTTCGAAGTTGTCCCTCTTGGCAAGGTAACGAGGCGATTCAGGGCACCATGCGACACCGAGAAGGAGCAATAAGCCAGGAACAAGCTGAATGGCAAGTGGGACGATCCACTGTGTCTTGGAGTTGACATCGATGGTTCGATCGGCAGCATAGTTGATCCAGAAGCCAAGCATACCGCCACCTTGGGACGCAATCTCAAAGATACCGACAAGTCGGCCACGGATCGACGGTGGAGCAGTTTCGGAAATATATACAGGTACCACCTATGGAAATTAGTGTTTTCCCGGTATAGATAATGTACAATAGTCAATGCCTACCATGGATGATGCGCCAATGCCTAGGCCGGCTACAGCACGGCCACCATAGATCATGTTCAGTTTACCCTGGGATGCAGTCATGAGAGTACCGCCGAGCAGGAAGATGGAAGAAGCTATTATCATTGTCTTTTTGCGCCCAATACGCTCGGCAAAGGGAAACGCGAAGATTGCACCAAAGAAGCAGCCAGCCTGGAAGGTAGAGACGATGTTTCCCTGAATGGTATCACGATTTGCTTTTGGAATACCATCGAGGCCAAAGTCTCGAATGAACGAGTTGAGAGCCATGGTACCGCCAATGACGGCCGTATCATAACCCACTGTATCTGTGTCAGTATTCCAAGCACTAATAAGAACGACCAGAGATAGTTACTGGCTAGCGCCGACATGGACGCGATAAGGGCAATGGTGTGGATCCGCCAATTGCGGACCTCTGGTGGGTCTAAGGTCCCCGAGGCATGAGTATTAAAGCAACCCATATGTTGGATGGCAGTGAACTTGTTGGATGGAAAGATGAATGGAGTGATATGGCTAAACACGCCTGACTGTGAAATTTTGTGGGCAGAAGGACTGGAGGCAGCTTTATGCCCGTGGGCCTCGTCTCGAAAGCAACATGGCCAAGTCCGCTACCGTGAGACTACCACGAGCTGCGCTACTACCTTTCCCCGCGGGGAAATACTTGGAGGCGAAAATCGTTCCACCATGCACCCAACACCTGCTATTCCAAGCCATCGACGACACTGTGGCAGCGAATCTGGGCGGAGGGGTGCTTGGCCGCTGACCAGGTGAAGCCTTGCCGATGGTTGGCATTTCCAATGATGAGAAATAATAGGCGGGTGGCTGCGCGAAGGCTGCATGAGATGAGCTTGGCGGGCTGGCATTTTTGAGAGAGCGTTGTGGCGAGAATCGACAGTTCGGCACTTGCACGTGACCTGTGCGGGGTAAAGCGGGTCGTCCCATGGAGAGAACGGCACGCCTGTTTCGACGACCGTTGTCGGACATGCCGATCCATTGCTATGGTTACATACACGAACCTCCGTCCCCAGCAGCGCCTCTTACCATACACTCCGATGCTGATCACCTGGAAAAAAAAACTTGGTCATCCAGCACCTTGGACGTCGCACCGTGTCACAGCTCCCTGAATTGGAAACACCCACTTTGTATTCGATCCTCCTCCTTCTAGGCTCACCTCTGTCTCCACGCACTCTGGGTCACGGGATGGATAAAGACTTCCAGCTATCTGCATGCCATCTCGAATGTAGCCGCTTCCAAGACGATAATAAAGCGGGACGGCTAGCCAAGATGCGGCGAAACAGCGAGTGCTAATGAGTCGTTGCGCTCGGTAACGTCGGCCGTGCACACATTTACGGTCATTTTCCCGGCTTTCCCTGCATCACAAGAAGTCTTAGCTAAGGCGTACAGCTTGGCCACCATACCAGCGCGGCCGGAAACAGCACACCCTCTTGGTGTACTCTTACTCTTACTCATCTCCTGATGTCATGTTTTGTTCAAGCCCGAGTATCAAGCCTCAGTGTCAAAGCTACTCAGTATCATGTTTGTCTTGCAGCTGATGAAGCTCTTCTGGATGTGGTGAATCGTATGGTAGTATATATGTGTGAATCCATTTAATACTGCTGTCTTAGTGGACCATATCAGACCATGCGACACACTTCAGCGACTGGGCTACTTACGAGGAGCTATCTGTCCCTTGGCAACCTCGCTAACATATCTTCCATCAGCCTGAATCCCTACTTACTTGCAACTTCCAAGCATAGCGGGAAGAATTGGTAAACGCTGACAGGTGTTCGCCTCGAATCATGGACTCAACCAAGCGCCAAGCCATACACAAGATTAGCAAAACACGTCGTATCAACCAGTCTAAACGCTAACAAGATATGCCCCGTCTCTATAACAGGATCTCGGGTCCGATAACCGTGTCATTCCCCGCACGCACAGACAATTATACCCCAGGCTAGACATCTAGCTGCTCGAGCTTTGGCTCCTCCACATGTGTTGGGCTAACGTAGTCTTGGGTTATTCATAGCCTAGTTGCCTGACCATGGGGGTTGACGTTTGACTATAACAACGCACCGTCAGTCCACACTGTACCATATCTGTTGAGCTGTACCTACCTCAACTCGGAGTCATAATCGAAATGGTTCTCAGAATGTATGGTTTTGCTATGTCGACCTCGCGCGGACGATGATATTTTCATCATGTACGAGAGCCGAGCTATTTGCAAGTATCTTGCCAAGCCAGCCCATTGAATCGATATCAGAATATAGCCTCATCAATTTTTTACGCATCTATCAGAACACACTGGCTAGGCAGAGGTACATTGTTGGTGACGACATTATGTTGGCTGGCCTATCCCATCTGCCTAATGGAGCAGCCATGAAGATTATCGAATGGAATTGCATGTTCGTAAAGTATCCAAAACGTCGACTAGTAGTTTCAAGAACTAGAAGCAAGGAGATCTTGGGTAAAGTCTTCCGCAGCGACAGTACCATGAGGTGGGGTATCATTCATAATTCTGTATGCTCAGCCACTCTTCCTCAACTCCTTTCATACATTAGGCTTACGCATTCTTGTTTGAATTGAATCAAATTTATTTACCATACAGCGGCTCCCGTTATGCCATTTGTTCCTACTGACATGTCACATCTTGGTCTGCTTTTGACGTGTGCATGATGCCTTTCCTTTATTGATGTGGATTGCCGTGGCAAGGCAAATGAAGATGCAAAAAAAGGAGTATTCAAGTGCTGCTTTGTAAACTAGAACTTGTTCAAGTAACTCACCTTTATTTACAGTGTTCAATTTTGAAAGAAAACAGCTCTAGTTAATTTTCTTTGGAGACACAGTGATGCATCCACTAGTCTGTATCAAACCTAAAGGCGGAAATGCCAAGACCCTGCTATGTAGCTTGTAGGTTGGGTAAAAAAACAAAAAGTTGCAAAAAATTTCCAAAAACATACGACAGCGGGGATTCGCTAGTGGTCACCCACCTAACTACTAATCCGCCGGTAAACTGCTTGTATAGGGCAGATCGGACGGGATGCCTAATTCTCAGTTTCCTCTGGTCGTATGTACCATAGTAGTAAAAATAAAAAATATATGACTGTATATTGTATGTGCTTGCAGAGTTGACCGAATTTCCAATCTCTAAGAAGGCTCACATGATGTAATCGATAACCAGAACATAGTACCTCAGTACCGCACTACCACACTCACAGGGAACAACATTTACACCCTTTCGCATATCGCATGGAGATAGTAAAAAAATTAAAAAAAGCTAGGTAATGTAATATCGACACTAGAGAATGTTTTTGTACGCAGCGTTGGGTATGTAGCGGCGTAGGCGTGAAGTTCATATATTACAACTATATACAAGAGAGGTAAGTCGGTTCTACATAATGGAGAATCTCAAAGTTCCTGTAAAACATCTGTGAGAGAGCCGGCAAAGACTTGTAGTAGTAGCCGCATATTTCTCGTTCTCGCAGTCGACCAACAGTTGACTTCTATCAGTTGTCACCTCTCGAAGTGCGCAAGGCAGATTGGCCGTGGCAATAGAGGTGAGTGAACATGGCATGGGGTATGCACACAGTAAGGCTCTTGGCGGGGTGATTGGTGGGGAACGCGGGGCCCAAGCTCCAGCCCACTCGGAGCTACTAGGTATACTACTCCGTACCGTACCTAACTACTAGGCAACACTCTCAGCCTTCACTCGCCTTGATGGTATTTAGTCCTGTCATTCAAACATTACAACAACTACAGCGACTACGACAACCCATGGCCAGCGCATATTACCTCGCAAAAAACTCATCAACTCGCTCTCCCCCAAGGATGGCAATCACGTCTCTTGACGAGATTCCAACCTTGTCGCTGCTCTATAAACTCAAGAAGATAGAACTCGAGAATAGACAACCCAAGGGCATACCGTCCGCCACTCTCAATAACAAAATCAGCATAATTCGACAAGATATAACAACTCTCGCTGTTGATGCCATCGTAAACGCCGCGAACACGAGTCTTTTGGGTGGCGGCGGAGTGGACGGAGCAATCCACCGTGCGGCTGGGCCCAAACTGATAGAAGAATGCGAAACACTCAACGGATGTGAGACGGGCAGTGCCAAAATCACGGACGCATACGAACTGCCATGCAAGAAGGTCATCCACGCTGTCGGACCCATATACTGGAAGGTGGGATCTAGCGCAGCGGAGTTGCTATCTGGTTGCTACCGAAAGAGCCTCGAGCTAGCTGTCGAAAACGGCTGCAGAAGTATTGCATTCGCTGCTATAAGCACTGGTGTCTACGGATACCCAAGCCATGAAGCTTGCAGTATTGCGCTAAAGACAGTTCATGACTTTTTGGTCAAAGAAAGCAGTGCCGAGAAGCTCGATCGAGTCATCTTCTGCAATTTCCTGCAAAAGGATGAGGATGCTTATTTCGAGCAGGTTGCGTATGTGAATCTTCCATGATTTATCCTTACTTGGTACTGACTATCATAGCGACTACTTCCCTCCTGTCTCCGAGTCAGAGCCCCAAGAGGAGCACGCCACCGAGCCCCTTGAGCTAGCGTCACAGCTTCCGGATGCTCCGACTATCGATCCTGCAGAAGTAACAGACTCAGAGCAGCCATCGTCCAAGAAGCAGAAAACTGCCGAAAGTGACGACGAATTCGTAGTGGTGGACAAACATGACATTGAAAAAGATATGTCCAAGTCGGAATTGTAGAGCACCTGAATAATCTAGCTACCCTACTTAGAGCTCTACAGATTCTATTAAGATGCTATTTATCTAAATTGCTGTGAGGTAAAGGATAATTTAGGTACAATAAGCGTTATCGTTACTAGCGTACGAGGTAACTATACCTTAGGACTTATATTATAAATATAGCGTAAATTTAAGGAGTTAATTACAATTTTAGTACTTAACAACACGCTAATATATTGGAGACTAAATCTAAGCGCTGTAACTAATAATAGGGGATTCTCTTTAGTAAGAATAGAAAAGTGGCTACGCTATTCACATCCAGCTAAGGGCGGCGATTTCCGAGGCCTAAAATCCACGAAATTCCCCTTCCCTCCCCAACCGCATGTTGATCGGGAATCCTGCCACGCGCAACTGTGCGCTCTCTCTTTGCTGTCCTTATGCATAGTTAACTAAGTTTTCTTTGCATGGCTAAACTCAGTTGTGATAGAACACCACTAATAACGAACCATTCTTTGACCAGATGCCCACTAGCATTCGAGAGGAAGAGGGTGGGCTTCACAAAACGTTCATAATGGAAATCTCTACCGGTAATGCTTCCAATAGGACTATTGTTAGTCGTGCTGCTGCAAATAAGATACAACTAGACCTAAGAGAACTAGCGCTGACGGGAACAGATGTTGTTCTTCTTCTGCCGTCCACGCTAGTACTGATTTATTATTTCTAGTTATGTGCGGGGTAAATGTGGCTTAGAGGCAACGTTTCTTATTATCAAAGACGCCTACGGTCTCGCCACTCAAGAAACGTATGTAGTTATATGCAAAATTCTTTGGCCTACTATTCCGGATACCACCAATAATGTCACGGCGATTTTTCACGGACTCTGCCCTGCCTCCTAGAAACAATGTGGGCTACTTCACAAAGATAGTCGCCAAACACCTCTTCCTTGAGGTTCCCAAACGGGCACTTTCCTCTTCTGAGGAAGAGTTTCTGGACGTCACCCTGGAAAGCAATCACTGCGAGCTTGCAAAACCGGACAAAAAACGAAACACCATTACGACGAGCCCCTATGTATATACCGCGTTGCCTAACCCTACGGACGATTGTAAATACATTCGCGTGATAGAGCTGCTTCCTGGAACGCGGCAGGACGATATCGTATGCCAGCTTCTGCAAGTAGAGCTGCGGAAGGGGTTGGAGTACGAGGCACTATCTTATGTCTGGGGAGATATTAGTCGGACAACGCCTATTCAGGTGGACGAACTGACTTTGCAAATCGGCGAAAGCTTGCGTTCAGCTCTAGTGGACCTTAGGCGCCCTACGGAGTCTCGCCTTTTATGGGCGGACGCAATCTGTATTGATCAAAGCAATATACACGAACGTGCGAAACAAGTCGGGATCATGGGTGACATTTACACACAAGCTACACGCACAATTGTTTGGCTCGGACCGTCCTATGAGTATGTCAACCTCGCCTTCGATTGCATCACAACTTTAGAAAGCGAAGCCCTGGCACGCCAGCAGTCCATCGGAGAAGCTACCGCTTCAACAAAATCTCCTTTAGATGCTTCACGAACTAAAAAGGAACGTGAAGACTTGCGTCATGGCTGCTATATCCTCGGAGAATTGGCTCAGGTGGATTGGTGGACACGTGCTTGGGTTGTGCAGGAAGTATGTCTCGCGTCTGAAAAGATCATCATGTGCGGCCTATATCAAGTGGATTGGAAGCGTTTCATGAATGCTGTAGAATACGGAACACTCGAGGACAAATTCGACTCCAGGATAGCTGGGATCCGCGATGATTGCTTGGAAGGTCTTCAATCCATCAAAGAACTTGAGGATAAGCCATTGGAGGGTAACATAGCAGGGCAATTGCTTCGATTACTGACGACCCTGAGACCCAGATTGGCAACAAATCCTCGCGATAAGGTCTTTGCAATTATGGGGCTGCTGAAGGGCAATCGTCAGGATCTGCATATTGTAGTAGACTATACCGCTTCCGTCAATAAGGTCTACCGTGCAACGGCAGTTGAAATTATACGAGTGACCAATAATCTCGACATCTTCAGCCATTGCATCCACAATGACGCTCCAAGCGACGAGGAAGCTTGCTTGCCTTCTTGGGTCCCCGATTGGAGCAGCTCAGAAACAATGTATATGCCATTGATACGAAACGGCTTTGACGAGTTACGGCGTTATGAAGCTTCCTTGGGCTCGACAGCGCGTGCTCAATTCTATCATGAGCCAGATGTCGTGGGTGTGACTGGTCAGCTTTTAGATGTCATTGCTGAATACAGCGATTTGCTTATTATACCCGATGACGCTGATTGGAGTTATACATCGGAGGAGGATCCTTCGTTGGGGAGAATTTTCCTCGAAATAGGCTGCGAGCTCTGGAAGGTATACAAGTTATTACTTGGTGTGGTTGATTTCTTCAACGTGTTCCTCACGTGGGAGACTTTTGCTGATCGCCAGCCGTGTTACATTTATGGCACACAAGACGCACAGCCATCCAAGAAAATGTTTTGGCAAACGCTTTGCACAGGGCTGCTTGACCCCGAAGGTGAAGAGAAAATCGAAAGATTGTTCCGTGAATGGCGCTCCCAATTGTCACCTATCAGCGGCCTTAGGAGAATGAAGGTATCGAAATTTCCAACCTTGTTCAAAACTCTAGGTTTGATGGGTTACTTTTGGGCGACCTGGAAGAGTTATGGGGCTTTTAGCGAAATGATTCCTCATACCAAAGGAAGAAGACTTGGAAGAACCAAATCAGGTTGGCTTTGCTTACTACCAGCGCATGTCAAGGCTGGCGATAAATTGATCCTGCTTAAAGGGGCGGCTGTGCCGTTTATCGTCAGACAGAGGAACGATGGATATTGGTTCCTTGTTGGTGACGCTTATGTTCATGGGATTATGCACGGGCAGGCGTATGATGATGATGCTGGCATGTTACTAAAACTTAAGTAGGCCAATAATTTCTCAATACAATATAGTTGATGACTGAACAAGTTTTATATCTATTCGCTATATAGTAGATTAGGTTAGTTATCTTAGAAAAGAATATCAAATTATACTCTAACCTACCAGGATTAGATATTTAAAATAAAACAAAATTATCGTTAAAAATGGCATTCTAATATATTACACATATTAGGATATAATATTATGAATAAGTAGACATAATAGTCTTAATGAGTAAAGCTAAGAGAATCTACGAGTATTAGCTATTTTACTTATCTACTTTACTTACTAGTTTCAATAGATCGTAGATTTTCTTTTCTTAAATGAATGTATGTTGGAAGATTGAAACTGAAAACAATCTATACCTATGGACCTTATGGTCTAAAAACAACACTCCTTCTAAGCGAGGAACATGGTTTACTCTCAAGCATCTCAAGAGCCCGTTGGACGCACCGAAGCCGATCCTTGCGGCGCCTGAGACATCGTCTCGCCCTCCGGATAATGTACATCCTGAGGCGAAATATTATTCCGATACGCAGGAGCCGGAAACTCTGGCATCATGATAACAACACCACCCTCATGCGCCTCACCCGCAACAAGCGTCCGGGAACTATTGTTAGCATCTGATTTGAGAATGCCTAAATTACCTGGGAGACCGGCGGTACGCTCCACGTCTCTAGTCTGGTCATTATTGGAAGAGGAGCCGGATGCCTTCTTAGCGCGAGATCGACGCTGATATACTTGAACGCAGGAGCCGAGGAGGCCTAGCGAAACCATGAGGCCGAAGAGGCCGCCGGTGACGCCGAGGAAGATCATTACGTGAATCTTGTCTTCTTTAGGGTTGGTGTTCCAGTTATCGGGTTTGGACGTAGGTGCTGCGACTGGAGTCTCAGTGGGTGCCGCAACCGATGTCTCGGTGGGTGTGGCGTCGCTGTACAACAACCAGGAAGGTTCTATCCAAGCTAGGGTTGGGGAAGCAGGGAGCATCGAATCTTTCTGCAGCTGAGCTACGATGCTAGCTTGAGTGAACTCGGAGGGAGCGTCAATGGTGCTGGTTCTTACAATTACCTTGGTTACCTGGGTGGGCTCGGATGCTATAGCTTGTGTTGGTGCTAGAAGGACTAGCGTCATGAGAGATGGTTGCATGGCTACGGTGACGTTGGGTGTGACAAGATATCAAAGTCCGAGTAGAAAATTTGGATTATTGATTGTAAAGGTCTCGTGGAACTGGAAAGGCTTCTTGTTTTCCTTGCTCTCTGAGGTGCTGGTGTGAGTAATCTTATGGTAAGTTAGAAAGCCAGATTTATATCAACATGTCCTGCATTGTATAGCCAGGTGGATTGAGGCTATTTACACACTTGGTATATGGGACATGCACAATGTTTAGCGATGAAATCCAACGCTCATTTGAACAACGTCGCGTCTGCAATCTGATTACGTACAAAGATTTGAACTACAATTCAGAATGACTTTTCCTGTATGATAGTCATGTTGTCTCACGCTGAGAGTTCATCGAGTATCGTGCATCAATAACATGGAAAGTGATGGGCTTCAGATTCGAGAGCGACCCTCATTAGAGGAAAGCCGCTACCTGACGATTCGAGGGACATCTCAGTATCATGTTATTCGTCAAGGTTGATATATACATGTAATCTTCCCAACTATTGCCTGATAGCAGCTCGACATGGCCTAAAGGTTTAAGCAGGAAGACATTCACTATTCTCTATAACTGACGGCGTGAATCTCGGTGAAAAATGCCGAGTCTTTTTTTTACAAAGAAATAGACTACCACAAATGTAGATCTTGCAACTTCGGCTTTTGGCCTTGACAAGGTAGGGATGCCTACTGTGGTAGGGCGGTGAGTTGCACACCGCTTCAAATAAGGCGTTCGACTATAGGCCTCTTTAACGATACCCAGTCAGCTTCACTTTGCACACCCTGGGTGAGACGGCTATCGCGAGGGCTGATCAACGATTGGATCTAAAGCGCATAGCGATAACAATGGCAGGTTGCGACTAGCCTTGGGATGAGATGGTGGAGGTAGGCATTGTTCCGACAAAAGCATCAAGTAAAACATTTACAGGCTGCTGATGTCGTTGTTGGGTTGAATGCAAAATACTATATATAGTATATTGCACAGCTTTATTGTTGATATAGCTTCGTAAAGCCTTGTAACAGCGGCTGACACCTTCAAGTGCGGAGTTGGTGTCGTTAATAAACGAATCACTTGGCTGCGTTTTGCAATAATTGGTATCGCCAAATCAGAGCTGGGGCTAGAATCCAGAGCGCGTCGTCTAACTAAATCCGGCATGAAAGGATGGCACCCCTTCTCTTGGGCGTGCATTTTGGTTTTATCGCGCAGCTCGTTGCCTCAGACAATGGTTGGCTGACGATGAGCCGTGTCTGGGGTGACGGGGGTGGCGAGAGGGTAATGGAGGGGGCTGGCGACGTCATGAAGTTTTTCCATATCAGCACCGCCGTCTCCGCCCATCAGCCCCATTTCATCTGCTCCCAAACTTCCCTTCGTCCAACTGACTGTCCAGCAGCATGTCTAGCAGCGCGTCAGAAACTGTGGTTGAAAAGTATCGCTACGAAATTCTTTTTGGCACGTGGCTAGCCATCACAGGAGCGACATTTCTACGCATCAAGCGACAGCCGTACAGCACCCGCCTGAAGATTGAGCAGTACGAGAGCATCTTCAAAGGCACTTCACTCAGCGCTGTCCTTATCGGCATCGGCATCACGCCCGCGCGCAGCACCGCGAGGCGTTTCACTGGCAACTAGGAACTAGACCGTGCTCGGAACGGGCCAGCAAGCGTCTGAGGCTGAGAAAAGGAAGATGAAGATATTTGGCACACGCAGGCACGGCTGACCATCGCTCATAATCGCCATCATCTCTATTTTATTGTGTCGAGCTGCTGCTGGTGGAGCAGTCGGATGCGTCCCGGCTTGGCATTTCCCCGCAACTTTCACATGCGAACACGCTCCACCCTGTCTTCTTGTCCACTGTTCCCCCAAGACGCGCATCATTACCTCCAACAACATGTTGCTACGCTTGGGCTCGCTGAGCTTTGAGCTCAGCATGTGGAGCCCCATCTATGCCGTCGCGCCCTTTGTCCTGCTCTCCATCTCCATCCCGCTCGCCTTCTTCGCCCTCGTTACCACGTCCATCGCTATCACGCTTCTGTCGTTGCGCGCATTGGCCATCTACTCTCGCCTGGCCATTGCCATTGTAGGCGTGTGGCTCTCTCCGTCACCTCCATCGAAATACAGCCCTCCCCGTCATTCTCGCCCCGTACCCGCGTCAGCCCGACATTCACCAAAGAGCGTACACCAGCGCTCCCGCCGTACCAGTATCACCGGCACAGCATCTACCCAGGGCACTGCTGCCTGCTCTGCTCAGTCTCCAAACTTTCTTCAGCGAAAGAACAATTCCCTTACCGCTCTGATCGGTACCAGCGAGTTGACGCGAGATTTTGAAGGCGTAGGTGGCTGGAGAGTCGCAGGTGATGACGACGAAGAGGCATTGTGGATGGGCATCAACTCAAGACTTGAACTACCTGCCGAGACACCAACCAGAAGGCGCAGGTTAAGCCATACGGGCACTGCCAGCCCAGGTCAGCGACTGAGCGTCGGATCAGAGATCTTGCGGATGAGCCCGGTGCAGAGTAGATCGAGGACACCTGTACGGTTCATGCATGACGATGAGTATGGCTACTTCCCCCAACAGCCCTTACCAAACAACACACGCTTCAGCCACAGTCCAGACATCGCCCACGAACGCAAGAGACGAAAAAGCACTAGCGCGAGTAGCACGTCCAGCAATACATCAACTGGCCTGACAATAGCAACAAAGCATGCAGGAGAGAAATTCTGACTTGAGCAACACATGCACGTCGTGTTCTCTCTGTCATTCAAGGCACCGATTTTTGTTTGCTTTTCATAACGTGTTGACAAGGCAGGCTTCGAACAGGAATTGGATTTTAGACATGAGCGGCATCGAGAATACCTTCCCTTGGTCAATGGAAAGAATGACCATGTACAAGCTAATGTCTTCCTCTCTCTGCGTATTGCAATGGGACATCAGCTCGCACAACAGGCCTTTCTACCGCTTCACCAGCGAGTTGTTCGTTTCTGTAATACGAGAGCTATCAGCTAATAGTGTCAACTTGAACCAGCCATTAGCATACAGCCGAGCAGTTGAGTGGTTTTTGAATCGGTTGCAATTTGTCATTATCGTGGTTGCTTCTTCAGTCATCTACTCATCATGATGAGCGGATCCCAGAGCCAAACTTAACAGGCTACCATCGAACAAGGGACATGCAAGTCGACAACCAACATGGGGGCAAAAGATATCCAACATAAAGGATACATACACCTTTGAGGATTCGCGCAACAGCGGGCGTTTCTGGCTTTGGACCAGCTTGGGGAGAAACGAGTTTTGACTCGAAATATGTAATGCAAATCAAGAATTGATATTCACAATACATTCATCAAGAACTGATATTCATAACACATTTTCCGGAATCATCTTGATAATTGCGCTTACTGCCATCCGCAAGTCATTCCGCCTCAGCTCAACCTGTCATGGGTAACATGGAGACTTCTTCAGCCACTAATGGGAAGCGTCTTTGCGAATCTGCAACCCTTCCACTATGTCTCGTGCTCTCCTCTAATTTGAAATCTGCCAACTGTACGACAGAGCTCCGGTGTCTCACTGACGCTTCGTAAATCAGGATCCCCGCGAATCTGCCTCGGTCTAAGCCGCCGGTGTACTGAAACGTCTTCGCTCCCAAGGCTGGCTCAGACAAAGCAGCATATGTGTGTATCTGGAACAAAATGGCGCGACAGGGCAACATCAGTACGAGTCATCGCAGCCAAAGGATCAACGTTTTGTTAGCGTTGAATATGCAAAGACCGCTAACCTAGTTTGGGGGGTGCCCAACTGTCGAGTCTGGACATGATTGGGGCTTTTACTGGTATTTCTCTCTGGATTCGTCCGCAAGCACGGAGCATTCTTGGAGCACGTGTCGCAATAGAGTCAATGATGCAAGGGTTGTTGCATGTCATTCAATGGTAGCGTACGTTTCAAGATCGTCGCATTAGCGGACGGCTCCACCACGGGATCTTCACATCCACTAGGGCAACCCTGGAAGCCAGTTAAAAGTTCCACGTCCGAGTGTCAGGGCCATTGACAGAAACGCTTCTTTGCAATGCGCAGGCTCGGCGATGTGATCTGTTCTGTTTTCTCGGTAGACCTGTGCCGATTCCCATCCCCAGGTGGATTGGCAGAGTGCATGATTCCTTCAACCTAGATTGGCCAGGTCATGCAGCGCTCTCCTTCAGATTTTGATTTACAAAGGCAAGTTCCACCTATACCCAGCGTTGTAGGTGAACCATGAGTGTCCTCACCACGCTACGCGCTGGACATGGAGTCGGGGCGTTTCTAGTTTCATGCCTAGAATGTTTCGGCATTGCTATCCTTGACAGCATCACCATGTTCACTGGTGCCGGCATATACTAGGGCCTGGCTACCAGCTGGCAATACTGCACGTCTTCCTTGATGCCATAAGTGGTGTGGCAACTTACCTGCAGCAACATTGTCAAGCCTTCTTCTCTTTTTGCAGATGTTGTTGAGATACCCCATTAGACTGTTTTAATAATGTTTTCTTCTATTGCTGGCACATTTACCTGGTGCCTACTGGCATT
Organism: Bipolaris sorokiniana ND90Pr; assembly: GCF_000338995.1. Taxonomy (NCBI): domain Eukaryota; kingdom Fungi; phylum Ascomycota; class Dothideomycetes; order Pleosporales; family Pleosporaceae; genus Bipolaris; species Bipolaris sorokiniana. The sequence goes on along the minus strand of NW_006911904.1, from coordinate 70,605 downwards.
TTCGGCCATTTTCTTCCTATCATACTCTTCAGTTGGCTTCTGGATCAGCGGGCAGAGTCCAGACGCTACCGGCGATTACCCACACAGCCTCACGGCTATCTTTTCTACGAGAACCCTCGATTCGCTGAATCAAGATCCACAATTTCACAACGCACTTCTTTCACTCACGGCGATAGTCGCACATTCTTCCGCAGACCTGGGAGGAAAGTTTGGGTGGGAAGAACTAAGGAGCTTCGGGACGAACCTGACAGATGGAGTTGACCGCATTCGCAATAAGCAACAACACAGACACAAAAGACAAGATCCTTTGGCAAATTTTGGCGCATCCTTGGAAGACTTATTGGGTAGTTTAGTTATAGGAGGAAATTCGTCATGTGGACTAACAAACATCCTTGGTTGTCTGGGAGACTCACTCACTGATTCGCTTGGTACACCTGCTCTCTTCTTGGGCATTGGTCTCGGGTAAGTATGCTAGCATACAAATAGGCCAAACTAACCCGTTACAGTATGGGAACAGCCACTGGGCTCAACTTGACCGACGAGGAGGAAGCTAGTGCCATAGCCAACAGTATTGTGACTGCGTACAACTTGTCCGCGACTGGAATAAACCTCGCGGCTCAGCAGTTGGGAAATGGGCTATCGAGGCAACTATTGCCCGCAGTCGACAAAGGAAACGTTCCAGTCGGCCTGGCGGCATATGCTCTAGCATCTGGAGTCGGCAACGCAACCGCAGTAGGGTTGGGTCTGACAAAGGAGCGGTTCCAACCATCACAAGATTCAAGCATCGTAGGGATAGCAGGCAATCTTGGCTTGGGAGTTGCAATGCCACTAGTTGGCAAAAGGGATCTCAAAGCCTCGATAACGAGCTGGACTAACAGCTCGACTGCTTCGGAACTGATACAGCGGCTTCCTCGATTTGCAGCAGCGGCTGGCATTGGCTTAGGAAAAGGCATGAGAAACGGATTCGGCCTGCATAAGAAGAATAACAAGAACAACAAAAACAAAAATGACAACAAAAACGATAAGAGCAACGACAACGACAATGACAACAACAATGAAAACAACAACCGAAAACAACAAAAACGGCAGCCCCAAGACGTTCCACTGGATTCTCCAAAGTTCCCCAAAGCTGTGAGACTATTCGCCAAGGGTCTCAGTCAGTCATTTATTGAAGGAAGCGACTTTTCAGACATCAATGCTGCAATGAGCGCAGCTTTATTTAGTTCATTTGATGTTCCGAAGATGCTTGGATCTATAGCGGCGGGAGCTGGAGCCGGTATTGGCACGGGAATCGCCGTCGGGTTGGATATCAAGACTACGAACAGCACTTCGACGATTACCGGAGATATCAGCACCGAAGAGGTGCAAACGGCTTTAGCTGCTGAATCGTTTACACGAAACTTCTTCTCGAACTTTCTAGAGAATAGTTCCGCCATACAAAAGGCCAGGAAATTGATTACAGACAGCCCACCACAGGCATTCAAAGGCTTCGATGCGGCCAAGGCAGCGGAAGGCTTAGGTAGAGGTGCAATCGAGGGCGTCATGACTGCCATGTCCTCATGTGGAGGGCTCAAAAATCTCATTACCGGTGAATTTCCGGTCGATGCATTTGGCAAGGTGCCAGCGTTGGGCCCGACGCAATTCAACGACTCCATTAACGGTGCTGCTGTGGGCTTCGCACGGGGTTTATCCGGAAAGGCAACTATACTCATTGCGGAAGTTGCACGAAATCTTACAGGAGGGTCACAAGCATCGGAAAATGCTACTATGGGTAAAAAACGTAGCATTGTCGATGAGGATGAGGGGGTCAGTGTAGGTAGGTCTGTACGCTCAGAGATATCGCACCACTCACTAACAGGGTCTAGATAAAATCAATCCCCTCTCCACTCGCCAAGCTCAGCTATCTGATGGAGCTCAAATACCCTTGGCGATCGATTCAGATACGGCACAGATAGGTGCGCAGAAAATTGTCGATTCCTTGACTTGTCAAGGCGTCGGCGGCATCATCTCGGCAGCTATGGGTTTCATGTCCACGTCAAAAGCGGAGGTTGAGATGATTGAGATAGCCATGGGCCAAGTAGGGGTTCCACTCGATCCCATGGTCCTGCGACTTTTGCCTCAAGGGCCGGTTGTGGTTACATCAGGAGGCAACAACTTCGAAATTAACACGCAAGAGAAAAGCATTAAGATCAATGGACAAGCACTGAGTTTATTTACTACACTTACTTGGCTGCATGGTAAGCCCTCAAAAGACGGTGCCTCGGAGAAGGATAGCGGCTGACATTGGACTCTAGTGATTTTTACAAGCCTCGGCTTTCTCCTTTTCCTACCGCTATATCTTATCTTGGGTGTAGTTTGGCGCTTCTCGGTTCTCATAGGGTACCCAGTTGGCGAGATGAAGAACCGGAAATGGCGTATGGGGTTTCTGGCCATGTTTGCTGTTTTTGGTACTACTGGCATCATTTTGGGCATTGTCGGTATGGGCAATACCGGTCATTTCAGGGACGTGCACGGCGTAAGTGCTCCTCGCTACAGAGTTCATAACAGCCCATCAACTTACTAATCTAACCAGATACTCGGTTTGATCTCTCTTATCATAATATTGCCTACCTTTGGCTTGGGGGTCGCCCGGCTACGTAGTACAATGCCGCACCCCTCGCCCTCTGCGTTTGTGGGAATCAAAGGCCCTATCGGACTTGCCAAATCACCACAGCGTATTTATTTCTTGAGCAGTCTCAGCATACAGCTTAGTTTGATCTTGGGCCAGTTTGCTTTTCTCCAGGGGTTCACGACACTTCGTACCATCTCGCTATGTATTGTAGATGCGTTCTTCTCTTCCAGCTCTTCTGCGGGGATTGTTAGCATCTTTCTAGTGGTACAAATGAGCGCCACGGCATTGGTAGGTATCAGAGGATGGGTAGAACAACATATTGCCAAGAACGTAAGCGCGGGAAACTCACCCAGAACCGAGTCTGCTATTTTCAACCCAGGGAGACACGACACGATGGCGACGTTTGGATTCGACAAAAAGGACACTCCTCCAGCTTTCAACCAAGCCGTAAGAAGGCGGTCGAATTTCTCGGGGAAAACGGAAGATCTCAAGGGCTCCGAAGACAGTGGCATCGGGGCGCCGTTCAATTTCCGCAAAGAAGGCAGCATTGGCGAGCAAGGAGGAGTAGAAGACAAGGACAGAGACGCCGTTGGACCCTTTCTCTCACCCGAAGAACGGGACAACTATCAAGAGCGTGGCATTTATAACCCCAAGACGGGAGGGTACATTCAACAACAACAAGCCATGACCAATGGTGATTATTACAACAGCCTAGCTGCATACGGCGAGCGGCGGCCTTCGTCTGGCATATTTGACCCGCAGCTCTCCCCGAGTCCACGCATCATGGCGGCAGGACCGAAGATGTCGAATGTGTCGACCAAGGATTTGTGGCCGCCTCCTATGCCGGAGTCTGAGCGGCTCTATTCGAGAGCGAAGGCAGCCAATTCAGTGAGCAGTCGGTACAGTCGGCCGATTGATGGAAATGTCCCTGTGCGGGATAGTTTTATGGGATTTGGGGGTTGAGAAGGGCTGTATGTAGGGAAAGGAGGATAGACAGGAAATATACCCAAGTAGTTTAGATAGCGACTTTGCTTGTAGTCGAATGTATATGTATGAAATAGGAGTGTATTTTTGGATGGTGTATGTTTATGCATTCGTACGTACATGCACCACTACGTATCACACGGCTATATGACTTGATGGAGAGAAAGGACAAGGGGGTGTTGAACGAGGTGACGGAACCCTGCATGGGCCCGCATGTCCCGCCCGCATGGCCCACTCGTCCCGCATGAGCTTGGCTGAGCATCGCCCACAAGTCCATTGGGTTGCCTCGTTTGCGACGGCACCCTGCGTGCGAATATTGCCACCTTGTAGCCATCGTGGCAGCCATGGCGCAGGTTCAACGGCCTCTCATTATTCAATCCCAAGTCATACGGCTCTGCTGTCCGCGCACGGCAAGGAGGGCGAGCAATGCTCTGTCGGCACGTGGGAGTCGACAGCAGAAGCTGCACACCAGGACCGTCACAGACCGGGACATTTCGCATCTGGCGAGCCTGCCTCTCTACCCAATAACCCTGACCGATCTCGTAAAGTAAGACACTGATTTGAATGGGATTGCGCAACAAAGACTGGCCTAAGTAACTGACACGGCGCACGCAACAGACATGGACGACCACCGCTGACAACCCAACAACTCCTCCAGTCGGCCAACTTCACCCTCTCCATCCTGCCCGCCCGCCTCGCTCATCGCATCCAGTCGCTGCGCAACCTCCCGTTCATTGTCGTGTCGAATCCCCATGTGTCCAAAATTCACTCCAACTACATGCACAGCTTGTCGACGCTACTGCCATGGGCCGAGCAGGAAATTAAGACGCTAGACGAGGAAATCAAATTTACAGAGGTCATGGCCGACCTGGTGCAGACACACGCGAACACGATTAGCATACTGGCAAGAGGCTTTTTGGAGGCGAGAAAGTACATCAGCCCAACCAATGTCACGCGCTTTCTCGACGAGCATCTGCGGGCCAGGATAGGCACGCGACTGATTGCAGAGCAGCATTTGTCACTGCACTTTTCCAGCCAACCCCACTGCGAAGTGATGCACGACGTCGAAGACAATCTAGGGTTCATTGGCGTCATCGATACCAAGCTGAAACCCGCACGCATTGTCCATCACTGCGCCAACGTGGTGGGTGAGATCTGTGAGCTGAAATACGGCGTGCGGCCGACAGTGGTTGTCAATGGCGAGCCTGGATACGAATTCGCCCACGTGCCTGTACACCTCGAGTACATCATCACCGAACTGCTCAAGAATGCTTTCCGCGCAACTGTCGAGAGCGGCATGGAGCGCGAGCCCATCGAAGTCACCATCGCCCCACTACCCGAACTACTGCCAGAGGACAGAGTTGCGGATGGCGGAGAGGGGGAAAGCATACGTGATCACAAAATTGACAATGACAGTCAAGGAAATGTAGACAAGGCATCGCACCAATTTAGCGACAACACGTCGTCATCCCCGCCTCCAACAGCTGCCGACATCCTTCCTCTCAAACACAGCACACCAGGCGTGACCATACGCATCCGCGACCGCGGCGGTGGCATCTCGCCAGAAAACCTCCAACACATTTGGGACTATAGTTTCACCACATTCAACGATGCGCAAGCCTCGTCTACGCTGTCTGGAGGTTCAGTGTCTTCGGCAAATGGCATGGATGCTCTGAATGCCTTCTCGGGGGCTGGCGGGGACGGGGCAAACAGTCTGGCGGGACTGGGATATGGGCTGCCACTGGGCAGAGCCTATGCAGAATACTTTGGAGGGGGCATTGCGGTGCAGAGTCTGTGGGGATGGGGCACAGATGTGTATCTCAGCCTGAGGGGTGTGGGCCGCGTAGACAGTGTGCAAGAGGCAAAGGCGGAGGCTGAGAAGTGGCAGCGATAAAGTACACATGCGCATGCCGTACTTGACATACTACTGACTTGTCACAGATGGCGGGTCATTATTACTATGTACTTTTTGCAGTCATGACGGTCATGCAGCATGCCATGAGGTATCGTTTTGTGTTCGCATTACATTTGTATCTTTGCCATGGTTATCAGCATCTCCCCGTGTACGACACGCTCTATTGCGTACGGACCTCAGCGTCCTTTTCTACAGTAACGTGCTCGTTGGACTCGAGAGTTGACACGACATCGTCGGGGATCTCGGCGCTGTCCAGGCAGTCAGTATGTTTGTCTGGCTCATATAACACCCAGAGACCAGTATGGACGTACGTGAAACCCTTGATGAGAGTGAACTCGTTGACGATCTTGCCGCCCTGATCAGTGACCTTCTTCTTTGCGGCGTCAAGCTCCTCCTTGGGGGCGTCCTTCTTGAGGGTGATCTTTACAAGGAAGTGTTAGCATGTGACCCTTTCTTGCCAACGACATGTGGCGGGGGTTACTTGCGTTGAACTGGGCCATTTTGAGCGTGTTTTGTTTGCTTGTGAAGAGGAGTAGGTAGAGTGTATGTGTATATGTGTTTGCAGTGTTCCGTAGTGAGGGGAGGAGACAAGATAGGTAAAGCAGAGGCGTATCAGCGGCTTTATACGCAGCAAGCCAGTCCTAAGGCCTTGGACGCAAGCGCTGGGGTGATGACGTGCGCTGGCCGGGCCCCTCCATGCATCCACATCCCACCTCGCGGCTTATCGATAAGCGCATCCCTGCAGCCGCCGCTTAGCGTCTGTCTTGGCGCCGAAAAAGTTGGGATCGCGAAAGTTGCTTGCCGCTCTCAAACTTCCCTAAGGCTGCGCGCAACCAATGCGCCTCTTGCCCTTATCGCCACTCTTTTTCACTACACGCACGTAATACTGCGATTGCCATGGCGGACCAGCAGAGTAATCGGCCTCATCGGCCCAAGAAGGAGAAGAAGCCGCATACGGGAGACAGAAACCCCAAGGCTTTTGCATTTGCTGCGCCGGGCAGGCTGAAGAAGCAGGCCGCGCGATCTTCAGAAGTATGCATGCCAACATATATACTGTGCAATGTAAACTAATAGTCGCAGGTCAAAGAGAAGCGCCTTCACGTACCGCTCGTCGACCGTCTTCCCGAAGAGGCGCCCCCAATCGTCGTCGCCGTCGTTGGTCCTCCGGGCGTTGGAAAAACAACTCTAATAAAGAGCTTGATCAGACGATATACCAAGCAGACACTTTCTACGCCCAAAGGCCCCCTCACAGTCGTCACCTCGAAGCGCCGACGCCTCACGTTCATAGAATGTCCCGCTGACTCCCTCGCCAGCATGATCGACATCGCAAAAGTCGTCGACATATGTTTGCTGATGATTGATGGCAACTACGGTTTTGAGATGGAGACAATGGAGTTTCTCAACGTGTTGAGCGCGAGCGGTATGCCCGGAAACGTCTTTGGTATCTTGACTCATCTGGATCTATTCCGAAAGCAAGAGACGCTCAAGCTGCAGAAGAAGCGGCTCAAGCACAGATTTTGGAGCGAGCTGTACCAGGGCGCCAAGCTCTTCTACCTCAGTGGCGTCGTCAATGGGCGATACCCCGATCGCGAAATCATGAACCTATCGAGGTTTTTGAGCGTGATGAAGAATCCTCGACCGCTGATTTGGAGGAACTCGCATCCCTACTGTCTTGCAGATAGGTTTCTGGACATCACGCCCCCGACGGATATTGAGCAAAATCCAAAATGCGATCGCACCGTGGCGCTGTACGGTTACCTGCGCGGAACAAACTTCCCGGCTGGACGCTCAAGAGTACATATACCGGGTGTCGGCGATCTCACTGTGAGCTCGACCGAGGCGCTGCCAGACCCTTGCCCCACACCATTTGCAGAAAAGCAGGCTGAAAAGGTTTCGGGCAAGAAGAAGCGCGCAAGGTTGGGCGAGAAGCAAAAGATTTTGTATGCCCCAATGTCTGACGTTGGTGGTGTGCTTGTCGACAAGGATGCTGTTTACATTGATGTCAAGACTGCGACATTCGATCCAGAGGCAGACTACTCTGAAAAGGGACTCGGAGAGCAGATGATGATTGGTCTTCAGGGTGGAAGAAAACTGTTAGGTGAAGATAAAGGGAACTTTAGGCTCTTCAGGGATGGCGACGTAGTCGACAACAAGAATCTCGACAACGATGATGACGTTGCGAATACTGGTCGAAAGTCACATCGCACAGCTAGAGCAGCAGATGCGGAGGACGTCGATGATGCAGATCTCGATGATATCGACAGCGATGACGAAGAGTTGCAACAAGATCACAGCGACGCAGATGACGACGAGGATGACACTGGATTCCTTGAAACTCGGTTGCCCCGCAGTGATCTCAAGCTTGGACGTAAGGAGAAAGAGGGCAATGGCGATACAAACGAGGATGTGGCATTTGCGGACAGTGACTCGGATCTTGGTTCAATATCTGGAGACGAGAACGATCTTGATGGGCTTGAAGACGGTGACTTTGGTTCAGAAGAGTCAGACGATGAGGACGCTGAAGATGGTGCCCGCTGGAAAGCCAATTTACGGGAGAATGCCGCCAGAATGCATGGGCAGAGGCGACCCTACCGCGTCACTGATCTTGCGAAAATGATGTACAATATGGATCTCGCGCCACAGCAAGTTATTGAGAAGTGGAGAGGTGATGAGAAAGAGGACGATATTGAAGAGGACGAGGATGAAGAGGAAGACGGCTTCTTCAATAAGCGAAAAGCGGACGATGCTGCCAACGCTGAAGACCGATATATTCCCAAGCTCAACTATGAAGAGCTGGAAGAAAAATGGGAAAACGAGGAAAACGTCGAGGCTTTGATGAGTCGCTTTGCTACTGGTCACATGAACGGCAAGGGAGGTGATGGTGAAGAGGACGGTGATGACTTTGAAGGCTTTGATGAAGATGACGAGGGCGATGGAGAATTTGAAGATTTGGAGACTGGCGAGAAGCACGGGGGCGAGACAGAGAAGACTGAAACCGAAGCCGAAGCCAACTCCATCGAAGCAGAGCGCGAGAAGAACGCGCGGCGAAAAGAAGAGCTGAAACTTCGATTCGAAGAGGAGGACCGAGAGGGCTTCATGAACGACAAGTCAGACGGTCGGAAAGAAGGTGGCGAAGAGGAAGAGTTTGGCGAGGATGACTGGTACGATGCTCAAAAGGCCATGATTCAGAAACAGCTCGACATCAACCGCGCCGAGTTCGACCAGCTCGATGAGGACTCGCGCGTCCGCGTCGAAGGTCACCGAGCAGGCACCTACGCGCGTATTGTGCTCGAAAACGTGCCTTGCGAGTTCTCGCAATACTTCAATCCCCGCTTCCCTGTCTTAATCGGCGGTCTCACACCTACAGAGGAGCGCTTTGGATATGTGCAAATACGCATCAAGAGACACCGATGGCACAAGAAGATTCTCAAGACAAATGATCCCCTCATCTTCTCCTTGGGATGGCGCCGATTCCAGACCACACCCATCTACAGCATCTCAGATTCACGAACACGAAATCGTATGCTCAAGTACACACCAGAGCATATGCACTGTTTCGGTACCTTTTACGGGCCACTTGTTGCTCCAAATACGGGTTTCGTCTGCGTCCAGAGCTTATCCAACAAGACACCCGGGTTCCGTATCGCAGCTACCGGCGTAGTCCTCAACGTAGACGAAAGCACCGAAATCGTCAAGAAGCTCAAGTTGACCGGCCACCCCTACAAGATCTTCAAAAACACCGCCTTTATAAAAGACATGTTCAAATCCGCTCTCGAAATCGCAAAATTCGAAGGCGCAAGCATCCGCACCGTCTCCGGCGTACGCGGCCAAATCAAGCGCGCCCTCAGCAAACCCGAAGGCAACTTCCGCGCCACCTTTGAAGACAAGATCCTCATGAGCGACATCGTCTTCCTCCGCGCCTGGTACCCAATCAAGCCCCACCGCTTCTACAACACTGTCACCAATCTCCTCTGCCCCGCCGACTCCACCGCCCAACCCGGCGAATCCACCTCATGGACCGGCATGCGCCTCACCGGCGCTGTTCGTCACGAAGTCGGCCTGCCCACCCCCTCGGAACAAAACAGCGCCTACCGCCCCGTCGACCGCCAAACTCGCGTCTTCAACCCCCTGCGCGTCCCCCGTAAACTCGCCGCAGACCTCCCCTTCAAATCCCAAGCCGCAGTCACAAAGTCTCAAAAGAACCCCACGTACATGCAGAAGCGCGCCGTGGTGCTGGGCGGCGAGGAAAAGAAAGCACGTCGATTACTCAGTCAGGTGGTGGCGATTCGCAATGACAAGGTTGAGCGAAGGAGAAAGAAGCAGGATGAGCGCAAAGATGGGTATAGGAAGAAGGTGGAGGAGAATGCGGAGAAGAGGACGGAGCGCGAGAAGAGGGAGAAGAATGAGTATTGGGCGAGGGAGGGCAAGAAGAGGGCGAGGCAGAGTGATGGTGGTGGTGGTGGGAAGAGGAGGAAGTAGAGGGAGAGAGAGAGAGAGAGAGAGAGAGAGAGAGTGTGTGTGTGTGTGTGTGTGTGTGTTATTAAAATGGGCGTCCATATTACTGCATTTGAAAAAAATATATATTAGTATTGACTTTTTGTATCCACTTTCTTGCATAATCTAATTGTACCAAGTCCAATTCATTAGCATGGATTGGCACGGCAATAGTACCACATCAGCAACATGAAAAAACAACAAGTGAGTGAGCATGGGAAAATATCCTCTATATTCTTCTTCTTCTTCTTCTTCTTCTTCTTCTTCTTCTTCTTCCCCTCTTCTTCTTCCCCTCTTCTTCAACCGCCCATTACACAATATATACACACATGTCGTCATCATTTCGAGCCAGGCCATCTGTGTCTATTCTCCACCACCAACTACAGCCAACCAACATCACATTATCCGCCTTCCCTCCACCCATCTCCCAAGAAAAAAACAAACAGCCAAACAAAAAAACCCTTGGCATCTGTCTATTATGCATTCCATCACGCCGCCCAGATGCGAGAACAACAAGGACAAGAAAGAATAAGAAAAGTAACCAGCCATAGACCCCAACAACCCCAACCCCAACCCCCAAAAAAAACACATGGTGGGGAAGCCAAGGCTGAATCCAACCAGGCAAGATATATAAAATGCACAAGTATGCTCCTTCCTTCCCTCCCAATGATTTCCAACCCAAAAAAAAGAAAGGAAGAAAAAGCCCTATTCTCTTATAAACACCCATGAAACCCCAAGAACCTATGCAATTGAAGGAAAGATGAAAAAGCTTTTAGTGTCGACCAGAGAAAGAAAGAGAAAGAAAATTGATGATGATGTATGGGGGTATTTAATATTGAGAAAGTAAATAAAAAAGAAAAGGATAACAACTCGGATACATGCGGCTAGCGCAGTTGGATGTGAGTTTCCTTGTTCGGTAAGAGAAAGAGAAGAGAAAAAAATGATCGAGAAAAAAAATGAACTTTTGTGTTTCTATCCGCTACTGCTATTCATGGTCGTTTCTTCGTCTTGCCGTCTGGATTCCTATCTGCAAGGGCGGCGGCGCTGCTTGCTGCTCGCTTGGGCGGCCAGGTCGATGGGTCAAAATGTATGGCCACGAGCCATGCGCAGAGTATATTGGCGAGATGGTGCAAGACGTACGCATACGTCACACCGTAGACTGCTGCATAGGCGCCAATCGAAAAGAGCAGTATGTTGGTGAAGAAGGAGACTCGGAACTCGGCCCGGGGAACCATTCGTCCTGTGCTCAGTGTCTCCACCAGCAATATGAACGGCATGATGGAGAGGATGTTGTGATGCGACGAAAAGGGCGTCAGCCAATGAACAGCGAGATTTCGTATCCAAACTACCAAGACGGGAAGGTTGATTGGCAGGATCCAGAGCATGAGGATGAATATTGAATGTGTATAGTTGTAAAAGTTGTAGTTGGAGTCGATACCAGAGTCCCTTGCTAATCGGAAGGCGCGAACAGTAGTTGCGAGCTGTACGAGGCAGAGTACGACGTAGGCAAAGTGATAGGGGATCACTGTCGAGACGAGCGACAACAAGATGCATGTAGTGATGACGCGCCGTCGGTTCGATGTTACGGCAAAAGCCGATGGTGATCTCCTACCCTCGTCTTTCCGTAATCTGGCTGGCAGGAAGACAGAGTAAAGCGACGCAAAGATCAACTCGAGTATCATTGCAATGTAGTTGACGGCGACGCAGATGCCAATACACATTAGGCCAAACAGCGGAACCAGAAACCAGAAAAAAGTATCGTCCGAACCGAGCAAGAGCTCATTATTGGCGTCATCGAAAAGAGCCATTGTATTAGGGTTGCTACCGAGCGTCCATTTCTTCGATTGATGTTGGGCCGTGGCCAGAGCGATCGACAGGAATGTGAGCGCGGAAAGGGCGAGTGGAAGCGAACTCTTCAAGCACTCATTAAGTCCTTGAGTGAAGCTCATGAAGACTCCAATGTTATCATAAGTCCGGAATTGTTGTCGTAGAACCAGGGCTACGATTAGGATTGGGAAAGCAGCGAAGACGATACGGTAACGCATCCACAGCTTACCCAGGCTGCCCAGAATATCAACGCTAAGATTGATTTCAATACTGCTGTCGCATGTAGGGTCGGACCAGATCTGCAATGACAGACCGTTCTGGGGTTGCTTTGCATGCAGTGTAGGTGGCATGTACGGCGCTATCCCATGCAGGCTGATGCCAGCGTCCCTGACATTGACCGAGAACCGACTTTCATGCACGTCAGTAACGTACTGGCGAAGTAACGGAGCAAAGAGCTCTCCAGCATCGCACGCTTGTTTTCCAATGTGGATATTGTACGCCAAAAGAGCAGAGTTCAAGGCCGGAACTTTGATGGTTGTCACTAAAGAACGGTGGGATGGTAGTCGAAGTGAAAGGCCAGTCGTTAGCAGGCGCTGCAGGCCTGTGTCAATGTCGATTTGGGAATCAAAAGCAGAACTAAATTCAGCCACTACCCATCCAGCATGAGGCTCCTGAGCTTTGTCGACGACGGCCACAAACTGGTGTTCGCTCAAATGCTCCATGTCATATTGAAGGTAGGAAAATGGACGTTGATTTGTTTGAAAAGGATGCACTGAGTGACGAGTTGATGCAGGAAGAGCAATAACATCCGATGCGGCATTCTTGCAAGCAAGGCGAGTAGCACCCGAGCTATCGCCCGAAAAATCCATATTCATGGAAAAGAAGGTTGTAGAATGTCCAGGTTTAGAAGTGAAGACACTGCAAAACAGCACCTCGAGCACACCGTGACTACCTGAGGCATCCAACTGCTCGCTTGTGAGTAGGGTAAACTTTTTCCCTTGGGCCTGAGGAGGGACTGGCATTAGGTGGGCATTCGGGTTACGCTGGGATTTTCCGAGGCTGCGCAGGACCAGGTGCTCGCCCTCTGAGATGATGGCGCTGTTTGCTTCGAGTGTCAGAAGCGTCTTGGCTTCCTTTTGTGGCAAGGTCTTTTCGGCTGCATCCTCTAGCCCTGTCAAAAACCATTTTTTGAAACCGCGCATACGCTCAGCACGTGGTACGGTTTGGGTTGCGCGTGAAACATCGATGACGTCGTACAAGGCGCGCACGACGACTTTTCTGTGCTGATCACACCAAGTAATGGCCAAATGATCGATTCCGGTCCAGACATTGGGCATGGAAGTCGAGAAGACTGTAAATCCGTGCGTCTCAGGAACCAATGAGGCAATGCTGGTGTAGTCGGACGAAATCATCGTGTCAAGGCTTCCTCCGGCAATGGAAATGAGCGTGACGTGCCAGAGGGGGTTGTCAATAGCCCACTTCTGGGCGTACGCGCGTCGCCAATAATCATTGACACCCTTGTAGGTGCGAACGATATCTCCATCAAACGAGACCGGGGGCCGGGCATGGGGTGCGGCAAGGGTAATGATGGTATTGATCGAGTTCGCCTGATAATTGGGCATGGTGAGCATAGTGCGGGCTACGACACCACCCATCGAGTGTCCGACAATGATGACCGATGTAGGGTCCGGCAGGTTGGGGTCGCGCAGAAATTTATCCGGGGTGTGGTACAGAGATAGGATATAAGTGACGGCATCGTTTAGGTATTCAGCCTGATCGAGCAAGGTTTGTCCATGGAAGGCAGTAATGTCCTCGTTGAAGTCGACGGAGAAGAAATCCAGCGGGCGCTTGCCCGCCTTGCCAGCATCTAGGTCGTGTTGGACAGTATTGTGGTAGTGGTAGGCTGCCTCTGCGGCGAGGGAACGGACTTGCTTGTAGCTGCCAGCATTGCCCGGAATGAAGAGGACGGGCACGCCTTGAACCTGAGGCTTGTCAGTGGAATTTCGCACTGGAAAAGGAAACGACATGCCCTGGAATCCTGGTCCAAGCTGGCTTCGCGGTACAGGTACAGGGAGTACTTTGTTGCAAAGCGCGTATGTTCGGTGTCGAATTGGCTGAACCTGGTGTAGGACGGGCGCATGTACGACATGCCGCAGCCCTTGACGTCTTGTTGGCGCAGCAAAAAGGACTGGGCCATGAGGAACATGACAGCAAAGGCAGCAAGCGTGGTGACGAGGGTGTATGGCGAAAAGGCCCAAGGATTGCGCAGTCGCTGGCGGCATGTGGTGGTGTGCCCGTCGGCAGCACTGTGCGGCATCATGTCCTTGGCCAGGGCAGGCATGGCGAGGGGAGGCTTTTGGTGAGCCATGCTGGGCTGCAGGTGGGCAGGCAGAGGGTGGGCCGAGTCCGGGGCGTTTAGTAGCAATGCCGCGGAGTGGCAGTTGAGGCTATCGTCATGATCCGGAGAGGGGGCAGGTCGAGGGTGGGCGTCGTCGTGGTCGGCGCTGGGGTCGGCGGACGAGCGCCGTCTCATCTACTACTTTGAAGAGGGAGCTTGGCAGGCTGGGGACAGAAGCGCCCGGGGCGGGCGGGTGCAGAGCAGAGCAGAGCCAGAGCCAGAGGCTGATAGCTGGCCCGCTGGGTCGAGGGAACAAGGGCGGTCTGGACGAGTGCGTGTTCTGGCTCCGGGGGGGCGGGAGTGCTGGCTCGCTAAATTTGCGAGGGCTCGCGGTGGATATCTATCTGCGTCTGAAGCGACCGTCGATGGGGGGTGAGCCCGGCGTGTTGGGGGAGGGGAGTGGATGTTATCGAGCGAGGGCGCTGGCAGGACTGCAGGCGGCCATGGAGGGTGGAGCAAAAAAGATTGAGGGCCGACTGGTGTGGGCGGGAGTGCTTGTATGTTTTGAGCAACGAGCGTCGCAAGCTGCCAAGGAGCGCGAAGTCCAAGTCGTCGAGTCGTCGAGCAGGCCGGCGACAGGACCACGGCAGGGCCCTCGCAGCAGCCAAGGCCACAAGCCGGCTTGTTCGGAGGTTATCGCTAAGTACGCGCATGGGAAAATGGGGGGCATGGGGACATGGCGGCATATATCCAAGGAATGACAAAAGAGGGGAAGATGCGACGATGCAAAGACGAAGAAGTTGAGCAGCCCTCGCTCCCGACCAGACGAGAGCATGCGCGTACATCCATGGCGGTGCATGTTCCTGGTCAAGCTGGCTTGGTTACACTACACTACACACCAAAAGCAGGCTACTTACTCGACTTCGCATATCAAGTCACGTGGTCTATAGCAGCTAGTACGTTATACCTCCTTGTGTACAGCATGTACACGACCACTACAGGGGAAGGATAGGATAGAATAGAATATGCAAATGATAAATCGGCATTAGAAAGCCTGTACATTTTACTTTAGCGTGTCTTATTCATCTGAACAATCTATTTAAACATATGGGTATCAACGCTACAAACGCTTACAAAACAACTCGACTTCTGTCCTTTCTTGTTAACATAATGGTCCTCTTCAAGAGGACACCTCCACCACAGCGCCCATGATGGTATGCCAGATGGATGACGTGTGGTTCTGCTCGGCTTGGGCTTGGGCTTCCGCTTGTTCAGCTAGCAGCCGGCGGCCTTGTTCCACCTCGGCCTCCCACTTCAACACGGCCTCCTTTTCGTCGCGAATAGCCATGTCTGTAGGAGCCAGCGCTGCAGCTTGTTCAATCAGAGCAACAGCCTTGACACCGCTAACCGTGTCACTCATCAGCCTCAGGCACCT
Organism: Bipolaris sorokiniana ND90Pr; assembly: GCF_000338995.1. Lineage (NCBI taxonomy): Eukaryota > Fungi > Ascomycota > Dothideomycetes > Pleosporales > Pleosporaceae > Bipolaris > Bipolaris sorokiniana. Next base: position 55,001 of record NW_006911904.1, on the reverse strand, counting down.
TGCCTGGCGAAACAGCATCTTGGCCGCCTGTGCATTACTCGGTCTCCATGTAGCGCCTGCGTGCTGTGCAAACCGCGCACTCGTCGTCTCGCACTTGCGCAGATGCTGAATCGCAATGCGTCCGTTGCGCTGCACCACACTGCCTTGGGACTCGTTGTTGGCCATGTCCACTTGCAGAAACTGTGCGTGCAATAGGTTCAGGGTGAAGTAAAGATCAGCAATCTTATTTACAAACCCTTCTCCGCCTGCCTTTTGAAGACCTTGCCATGACGAGCTGTGGCGCATGCGCTCCAGCGTGCGCATCGCATATGCCCATGACTGCGAGGCAGAGTAAAAGTTGTTTTGTTGCCACTGGCGCTTGCCCACGTCCACACCAGTATCAATCTCTTCAATCGTCGCCATGGGCTCGGTCCAGCGGGGCCTTGCCACCTCGCCCTTGACTGCTTCGGCCACGGCATCATGGACAGGACCGACAATCTTGAGGTTTGGCACGCCACGCAGAGACGATGCAAGAGGCTGCAAAAGGCGCTCCTGTGCATTGGGGGCAAAGAAACGGGTTTGGGCATAGTCGAGTCGGATGCACGCCTGGATGGACGCATGCTCGCTTGTCGTTGGGTTGGCATCAGACATGACGCTCTCAATGTCGAGCTGCTGGCAAAACTGGGGCAAATCGGACCGGAGCAACATGATCTCATATTCGGAAAATTGGAAGGCCGAGGGCACAAAGGCAGGCTTGGACAGCGTCACGTGCATGACGTGGCCGTTAAACAGGCTGATGCTGCGTGCCTTGGTCGTGATGACGGGAATGCCTTCGCTAAGGAAGAGGTTCCGCACATCCAGACCGCGGCAGGTGACGCGCACAAACTGGTTGCGTCTGATCATGTAGTCAGAGGCCTCGGCATGGATTTGGCGGTTGGCGCGAAGGAGGCCAGTGGAGGGGCTGCTTGGGACGCGCCTGCTCAGGCTGCTGCTAATCATGCTTGGGTCATACTCGACTTCATCATCCCACGAGCAGAGCAGCAAGTCGTAGATGCTGTTACGGATTTCGCCGGGCAGATCCAGGAATCGAAAGGGCTGTGAGCACGACATGGCGGCGGATGGGTGTTGCTGGGTATCAAGGTATTGGGGTCCAAGACTCTATTTGTCGCAAGGAATGAGTCGATGTCGTTGCGCTGGGGTCGCAAAGGATAATGGGTGAGATGCTGGTGGGCAAGAATGTCGCTCAGGAAGTGTCGCTATGGTATGTATGGGTGGGTGTATATAAGGGTAGTGTAGTCAAGGACAGGAACAGGAATATGTCGCTATGCAAAATTTGTCGCTTGGGAAGACTTGGGGCCAGGTAGTCCAAGAGCATATATACTTAGCGCAAGTACTGAGGTCTGTTGAATTAAACCAAGCGGTAAAGAAAAAAAAAGGATTGAATTGTGTGTCAGGATTTCGGAATCCAAGGAGAAAATTGCGTACTCTGCCCTCTAGACGTGCAGGGGCCAAGGGTGGAAATTTGACTCGCGGCCTTCTTTCTAGGAGAGTCGGGGAGCACGAGCACGGCTTTATGCTGGCGGTGGAAAAGTTGCACGGTTGGCAAGTGGGCCTTTTTGCAGTGAGCTGGAGGACTACGGGTGCCGGGCGGATCCGTCAGGGTGAATGGTGCAGCGGTGCGGAGAAGGGGGAACAGGGCAGGGCCTACAGCTGCACTGTGATGTCGTTCCAGGCGTGACTGGGCGGCATCCCCCCGTAGTCCACCCATCTTTCCCGACCTCCCCTTTTGGCCCTGTCCGACGGGAAACCAGCCGCTGCGATGAGCCACGGCGTTTACTCGAACTCTGCTCGGGCGACCGAGGACATTGTTCGGACTCTCGAGCAAGCCTAGGTTTCGAGTGACGAGTGCTACTGGAGTCAAATACGAGTTGATACCACTCCATCCTCTGGTCCTTGGTCCTTTTGGCCTCACCTGCACAAGACACCATGCCAAGTAGACTACCACCCCTGCACTCGCATCTTTTCGGCACAAGGCACATGTAGTCGTTACCGCTACAAACTTCATCTATCCATACACACACATGTACATACATGTGTACATACATGGTACACTCCTAGCTATTAATCGCCCCACTGCTATACTCACCGGAAGCCCCCCAGCCTACAGTAGCGTACCTGCGCGCCACCTGTCATCTTGTCAAGGTGAAGTCGGATCGAGGAGTGATGCATATGAGCATGTTTTTCCATGACGGCCCATGCCATTCGCTCACGCACCGCTTCGACGTTGCATCCCCATCCCTGGTGTCCAGGTCACGTGAACCCCGCCATAGCACTATGTACCGACCCCGTTGAGGCGCCTTGGCCGACAAGCCATCTGGCCGTGTCAGGCATGTGAAATGTGAATTATGGTTCTATCAGAAGGGTCGAGGTCGGAATAAGGGTCAGGGCCAGGGTTATCACGGCCAGGGCCGGATCGACAAGTCCCTGCATTGGTTGCGGCGTCATGTTGAGGATAAGAGCTTGGGTTATCACCGCGGGGTGCAGAGCCATGGAGCTGTGTATGTGACAGGAACTACAATTGGCCAAATACCCAACTACCCAGCTACCTCTAGTATAATGGGAACAACTAGAATACTAGCTCGTCGTCGGCCAGCCCCACATATCAACCTATGCGCTCTCTTCTCGTGTCTTCCTGCCCTTCTTCTTCTTCTTCCTAGTCGTCTTCTCCTTGTCCATCGCCTCCAGCCACGCTCTCCCGCTGTCCTCGATATCATCTCCAGTCGTCTGCTCCTTCACTAGTGTTACATATGCTTCATTGAACAACACGTCCAAGTCATCCTCAAAGCCATCTGCAGCAAAACCATTGAGAGAAAACCTGACACAACTCAATGGTATCACATTTTTCCCTTGCAGCCACCCTTGCATCGTGTCGAACCATATCTCTGTTATTTTTCCCTCTTCTGCGCCTTCCTTCCACAAACGTGCAATCTTACGCACTTGGCCCAACTGCTCCGGATACTCATAGAACGGCGGCTCCGGATACCAGTCTGCCTCAAAAACAGTCAGCTTCGGGAAGAACTGCCTCAGGATATGCGCGTCTCTCAAGATCTCTACAAACGTCTCCCCAGCTGAGTTGTGCTTTTGATACCTGCCGGTTCCGTCACCGCCCTGGGCGATACTGTCGTGACTGGGTGCATAACCCCATTGTCCCAATGGCCGCGGAACAACGTCGCGATATGTGTTGCTTACTCTAGTCAGACTCGCCGCGGCTCGATCGGGGAACAGACGAAGGAGCCCAGTAAGGGGCTTGCTGTAGCCTTCCCGAGCATTATAGTGTACGGCTAGCGCAACGGTATTGGCTTCGCAGAACACCTTGAATGCCTCATGGTGAACTTGTTTGGACACTGTAAACAAATTTGGGAAATCATCGCTTTTGGTTCGGCTTTCCCAAAAGGTCTTGTCGGCATGAGCTGTGTAGTAAATATAGCCCGGACAATATAGATATTGGTAGTATATTTTGTCCCGAAGTTCCCGAGGGAGGTCAAGTAGCTTGAATGGTCCTGTCCATTGGGTGAGACATACAGATCCTCTCTGAGGAGACACGTCTGAATTGTCGCGATATGCTCCACTGGAGCTTGTGTTGGAATGACACATGTTGGAGTGAATCCTGCTCTCTTAGAGTATGTAGGAGACAGATGAATCACTGCATACGCTGTACTTGATTGGCGTATACTGTGTACCTTTTTTTCTCAGCAGATGTGACAAAAATCGTCTGTGCGCATGACGCAATCAAGCAATGGGGCGACAAGCGTTATGGCAGGTCCAGCTGCGCTACCCAACTGTTGTGGGAATTAGGTCAGCATAATAGTACATACATACTAAAATCCATCTGATAAATGCGTACCGTCTGATCGCAGGCGAGTGCAGGATGCCGGTAAAAGGCAATGGTCCGAGGTAGGCGGGAGAGGAGGGGTGCAGGTGAAGGCGCAGGCGCAGGCGCATGTCAGCCGTAGCTCCGACGACCAACCGAAGAAGCACTGACGTCCAAGTTTCGCAAAACCTCCCGCAGCTTCCTACACCTCCGCCAATCCTCTTTCTTTCCCTCGCTCTGTCCAACCCAGTCTCCAATCTCTACCATCGCCCATTACATTCATCATGTTCGCTGCTAGGCAAGCATTCTTCCAGGCCCAGCGCCGCTGCTTCTCCGCCTCGGCCCGCCAGGTACGATTATTCCCGGACTTGGCTGCGACTGCTTTTCATAGTGGGGCGCTCACGATGCCCTCGCCGCGCGCAATTGGCACTTCTTTTCACTGCAATGCTAACTGAGACTGTTGCAGAACTCAAAGGTTACCGTTCTCGGTGCCGCTGGTGGCATTGGCCAGCCATTGTCGCTGCTGCTGAAGCTCAACCCCAGGGTTAGCAAGCTCGCCCTCTACGATATCCGCCTTGCTCCCGGTATGCTTCAACTGCCTTTGCCAATCCATTGAGCATTGGGCGCTTGCTAAATAATGCTGCACAGGTGTCGCTGCCGACATTGGCCACATCAACACCAAGAGCGAGGTACGACAGATACATTCTGGCCCCTGGTACGAACAATGAGCTGATGTGTTAAAAAGGTCACTGGCCACGATGCCACCCCCTCCGGTCTCGCCGACGCCCTCAAGGGCGCTGAGATTGTTCTCATCCCCGCTGGTGTTCCCCGCAAGCCCGGCATGACCCGTGATGGTAAGCATTGAAAGCAACAGACGCCCGTGGCACAGCTAACAGCGACACAGACTTGTTCAACACCAACGCCTCCATTGTCCGTGACCTCGCTAAGGCTGCCGCTGACCACGCTCCCGATGCCAACATCCTCATCATCTCCAACCCCGTACGTAGAGTCGGATAATTTGGTATCCAAACACCATGCTCATTTTTTTACAGGTCAACTCCACTGTCCCCATCACTGCCGAAGTCTTCAAGGCCAAGGGCGTCTACAACCCTAAGCGCCTCTTTGGTGTCACCACCCTCGACGTTGTCCGTGCCTCGCGTTTCATCTCCCAGCTGAAGAACACCGACCCCGCTACCGAGAACATCACCGTCGTTGGAGGCCACTCTGGTGCTACCATTGTTCCCCTCCTGTCGCAGTCCGGCTACAACCTCGAGGGCCAGAAGCTCGACGACTACGTCAGGCGCGTTCAGTTCGGTGGTGACGAGGTCGTCCAGGCCAAGGACGGTGCTGGCTCTGCCACTCTCTCCATGGCCATGGCTGGTGCCCGTTTTGCCGAGTCGCTGCTCAAGGCTGCTCAGGGTCAGAAGAATGTCATCGAGCCCACATTTGTTGACTCGCCTCTGTTCAAGGAGCAGGGCTGCGACTACTTCGCCTCCAACGTCGAGCTCGGCCCCAACGGTGTTGAGAAGATCCACCCTGTTGGCAAGATCACCGACTACGAACAGAAGCTCCTCGATGCTTGCGTCACTGACCTCGCCAAGAACATCAAGAAGGGTGTTGACTGGGTCAAGCAGAACCCATAGATTGGGGATTTGAGACGCGGACAATGAATGTATACTAGTAATGACATGAGCTTTTGGACGAGCTATTTGAGCGGATTGGGATTTTGTAGATTTTAATCTGTATCCCAACATGCTAAAAAAATCTCCTCTTGATTGTTTTGACTGCCTGGTGCATTATGGTGACCGTAGTGATCCAATGGGCCTGTGTGAAAAGATGCAACAACATGATTAAAAAAATTACATCGATCTTACCAACATACACATGTTGAAATTTGGGAACAGAAAAAAAGGAAGAAGCGAACAAGGACAAAGATCAGTTTTTTTCTGTTTGATAGAAAGATAAGGCAATTGCCATCTATACAAGTGGTCTACATGTAATGATCCCAAGAAGCATCTCTAATGTGCCGTCTGTCTACAACTTTGCCTTTGCCTTCTCAAGCGTGGGCATCATGATATCCCTCATGTCGCCCGCTGCCTCGTTGAGATAAAAGCTCATCTTGTCCTAAAAAAAAAGTGACATACATTAGTCAATCTTCTTACTAAAACTCAAGAAACATGTATTTTCGGGTTGGGGAAGGAACCATAAGAGGAAAAGAGGGAAGAAGAGAAAGAAGAAAACTTACCGAACCAAGCCCCTTTGAGCAAACGTTGAACTGAATCGAGTTCTCGTTAATCATGTACGCAAGACCCCATCCATCGTCGATAACCTGGCTCCATCCGTAGCCGTTGAAGTACTCGCTCGACAGCTGCGAGCTGGAAATGTACCACGTGGAGCTGTAAGTGAACGCAGGGTCCTTGTACAGAGCGGGTAGCTCCTCGCCCTCCTTGAGGCACTTCTTGAGGCCAAACAGGTGGCGGTCGACACCCCGTCCGTCGCTGGCATCCGAAATGTACTTGACGTGGGCATCGATGGCTGCGCGCAGCTTCTGCTGACACTCTTCGGGCGTGGCGTTGGCGTCGGCCATGGCGTTGCAGAAGGCGACGCTCTCGTCGGAGACGGAGCGGCACGTCTCGGTGCGACCTTGCTGGAAGCGGCGGGTTGCCGCCGACTCGTATGTGGGACGGTTCTTGCCGTAGAACTTGTGGTATGCAAGTTGGATGATCATCTGGACGTAGGCGTCTGGGCTGCACTTGAACTTCTTGATGAGGCCCTTGCCGTAGCCTTGGTAGGCCTGCACCCTCAACTCGTGTGCGCCAATCTGGCGCGAGAAGTGGGACTGTGCATCTTCGATGTCTTGCTGGAGCTCCCTGCTGAGCTCGAAGCGCAGAGGCTTGGGGCTGGGGAGGTCGGAGCGGATGTTGGGGTCATCAAAGGGAAGGGCGTTTGAGAAGATTTGCTGGTTTGCGTAGTCGTTGAGGCGGTGGGTGGGGGTTCCGTCCATCATCGAGTGCTCGCCCATGAAGCCAGAGGTACCGTTCTCGTTGATGATGAATTGGAGAGGCTTGTCGAACCAGCGGTTGGCGCCGTCGCCGTGCCAGTACTGGTGTGCGCGCTCTTCGAGAGTGACCGGAGAAGCATCATCAAGGCAGACAACGAATGAAGCAGATTCAATGTCTTGCAGAGTAGCAGCATTGACAGGCGAATGGGCCTTGAGCTTAGGGTAGACGTCTGACCATACATCGCGGTTCTGCGATGTGAGGGCACCAACTGCGGGCGATTTCTCGGCCTTTGAGTAGATGTACTCGAACTGTTTTTGGAACTCAGCAGTGTTTAGCTGCTTGCCGTTGACCTCGTGTGCAAGCTTCCAGAACTGGTTTTTCCTAATGACAATGATGTGCTTGTGTTCCTGGTATGGGAATTTGACAGTCGTGTCGGCGGGCTTCTTTGGCACACGGCAGCAGTTGAACATGTGCTCGTAGGAGCTCATGGCGATGGGAAGCTTCTTCATGTACTCGGGCTCCAGAGTGCCCTCGTCGACCATCTTCTTGAATTCCAGCACGGCGGTAGTCATGGCAGCAGCGCGCTTGGTCGGGTTTCTCCTCGACTTATCGTCGCGGTGTGAGTAAAAGTAGCTGACATATGGGACAACCGGGTCACGGTAGGCCATGTAAGCGGCCTCATTCCACCACTCGTAAATCCAGTTCTTGTGCTTTGGGTCCTCGCGCCGTGCGATCAGGCGCTCTTGTAGCTTCTCTCCTGGCCCACCGGGGGCTACGAATTCATTGACAGCCTTTGTGGTCGCATTGTATTCGCTCGCAGAAAGAAGCGGGTGAACAGACTTGAGGTACCGCTTGGCGGTCTCTTCTAGCGTGGGGACGGGAAGGCGGGGGAGAGAGTCCTCGAAGCGCAACATGGCGCCCTTGGTGTGGTCTTCCTTGTAGCCTGCGCAGATGAATTCGTCAGGCTGGGATAATTTATGAAGGGGGGAAACATGTGAAAGTAATACTCGCACACACAAACATACAAGGGTTACTTACCAGCTGGCAGACTCGACTGTTTCCTTGCTGGAGCCATTGCGATAATCTACATATGCCGACATCAGCACACACACACACTCTCTCTCTCTCTTCTTCCTCTTCTTCTTCTTCTCTCGTCTCCCCCACCAAAGGTGAATTTCTGCTCATCAACATACCCTGGGCTTGGCAAATGCTTGCTGGTTGAATATTGGTTTGCGAAGTATCGAGGAGGGTACTCGCGCGCGGGCAGCTCTGCTGAACATCACAAAAAAAGAGTAGAGAGAAGTAGGGGTAGACGAAAGATAAAATGACGGCAGGGTGAGACCGAGTCCTAGCTCCAGCAGATCCGAGGCGAAAAGAACACGCGCTGGCTGACTTTACTAGGGTCGCTGCTGTGAAGAGAGCGCCTGGGGGTTGGGCCGAGGTTGAGTCCAAACAGGCTAAGCCTGCCCGGCAACCACAGCGTGACGTAGGGAGCCACACTTGACATCTGACGCCCGTTGGACCGACTGTCCTGTGATTTTTCCTGTAGCCGACAAGTGCTTGTGGCTGGACTGCACGTGTCCAAGACCGTCAGCCTATATGCCATTATTTGGTCAGCGTGGTGGGCAGCCAGCCATCCGTCCGGTGTATGTACACATTCGACCTTGGACTTCCCCCACGACGAGACATTCGCACGGACAAAGCACACCGGCAGTGCCGGAGGAGCCGAGGATCATGGACTTTTGACCGAGCTTACATAGTATGTATATACTCTATGTTCGTACGACGTATCTACTACGTGTATACGGGAAAGAGAGCGTCCCCTCGACATAAGGCTGTGCACGGCCACGCTCACCTTCTGTTCGCGTCAGGCCTGCACGTGATCTGGAACCCCCCGAACCATGAGATGTCTCCACAAGAAAACGCTCACAGAATTGTCACGTGATTACATACTCATTTATGTCTTCGACCAGAAGACTATGCACGTAGTACGATATCTCGCATGCATGGTCAGTAACAGCATTGGGAACAAATGAATCATAGTAGACGGGATAAATCTTATCCATTTTCTCTCAATGCTCCATCTCTTGCCGCTCTTGTCGCACTACCACCACCAAGTGGTTGCGACAACCTAGCGCAGACAAACTTCCTACCTCCCATGCTAAAAAAGGTATATGTACAAATCAAAAGGTTTTTCCTTCCAACACCAACGCTGGACAAGACACGTCATGCGTGTTAAGCAGATATACAAAAAAAGAAGCTCAAACTAACGAAACCCGGAACAGGCAAACTCCGGTCTGGGTTAAAGGTTTATACAGGTATGAACAAAGGAAAACGCCGCAGTGACGGTATCAAGTGTACAGCTCAGCTGCACGGTACGTGTTGGGTGAGTGTGGGCAAATGGAAACTCGCATCCGACGTTTGCTTGGCCTCTAGCGCGGTGGTCGCTTGGATAGGATGCGCATCCTGGCTGCCACAGTCGTTTTGTGTAGCTCGGTGAATTGCAATTTCGCCGTGTCGTCGTTGTTTCAAAAATACGGCCGCTGACCATGAAGAACCGTTGGGGTCGGTTGTCCTTCTCTGTCTAGTACTCGGTCCAATGGCACTTGTCGCCAACCTTCTCAAACTCCAGACTCCGGTTCATACGTCGCCTTGCGCGCTCTTCGCGGCCAAGGCAGGAAAAGAGTCGTGCGAGACCGCTGCGCTTTCGGGGCTCAAGACCCGCGTAGGGGTTCTCCTTGCTCATCGAACTGGTGGTTGAGATTGGACTTAGAGGAATCGTGGCGTCGGCGAAGATGTCGACACTCTTTAGTGTTTGCTTCTCCGATGTGCTCGAGTATGGCGACGATGTCTGCGACACTGACGAAGGAAACGATGTGTCGAGTGGAGACAAGAGTTCCATCTGACGGTTGGCTCGTGGAGAGCTGGGAAGACCGCTGGGCGAGAGTTGAGGGTAGGAAGACATGGCGATGGAAGTAAAAGAAAGTCTGATGGTTTGTTGTTGCAAGTGTGTGTACGTGTGTGTGTGTGTGTGTTTGTGCCTGAAAGGAAAGACTGTCTGAATATATGTATGTATACAATTGAAACCGGGGCTTAATCGGCCGTTGGAAGAATCAAAATCAAGCCGTTGTTGGAGAACGTTGTTTGAACAGTAAAGCAACCAAGGGGGGGCATATGTGTTTATGCCGATCAAGCACCTACCGCGTCCGCCGCGCAATTCCATCTCACCCAGGGGGTTGTTGCATGGTCTCTCTCCACGCCACGCTTCAACGCCAGGGGGGCGCGGGGCTTCGAATATCCGCCATTAGAGTTTACGTCCTTGGTCGCCGCACATCTGCCTCAAGACAATGCAAATTATCCGCAGTCTCACACGTCTCTTGCTGTATGCTATTTGTTTTGGTTTCGCGGCTCTTGTCCAGCCGTGGCCTTGTGGTCGCAGAAGATACCAACAGCCGCGCTGCAAAGCGGCGTATAGGAAGGGCGAAGCTGTCGCAGCATCTTCTGAAACTACGCCATCTCCTTGTGGCAAGGCTAGGCCTTACTTGCTGGCTGCTAAGCACCAAACTGCCCCTGTACCCGTGAGAGAGTCAGTCGTAATGTTCCTGGCAAACGAGGCACCAGGGTCATCCCATTGGCCTCTTGCGTTTGTTTTTCGGTCCTGCACTCCTTGAAACGCCATCAACGTCGCATGAGTATTGGTGAGAAACAAAAAGGCGGCCCGCTCGTCACGGGATAATTAGGGCCTTGCTGTATCTGCTGCCTTTACCAAAAAGACTTTATCTCCGCCCTTCATGCAAAGGGCTGCAGGATTCGTGTCTGTGCATGCTACACCACATCCACCATATTGCGCCTGACATCCAACTACTTGTGCATCTGTACATTCGCCACTTTTTTGAGCATAGTGTAATATGTCTCCTGTGTGGAATCGCCATTAAAATCGCAACGCGACTTGGTGAGATACAAACGGGCCTATTGAGAATATCTGACCAAGTGCTGATGGCTTCGGGCCGTGCATCGTAGTTGGTGCAAAATACCAGTGTCTGCTCGCCTCAGCACCTCCCTAAAATTCGGCAGTCTTCCGTCGAGCTTGTCTTGAAAGGTGTACTGCCGTGTTGGCTGAGCGGGAGGTGTGCGATCTGGGCGGTCTTGGAGTGGGTCGCCGCATGAATGTCCAAATGAAGAAGCTTGCTTCGACAATGCCACCTACACAGTAGAAGAGAGATCCCATCGCGTATCTTGAAACAAATTAGTTAACTCTGTGTTCAGGTTTAGTAGCAGCCTTATATGTGTGGCACGGCGGAAGCAATCGTGTCAAGTAAATTCGCAACTGAGCGCACTCAGTAATGATGTGTGTTGGTCGGCGGGTTTGTTCGTAGCAAATGCTGACTGGCGCGGCAACCTAACCCGTTGGTGCCCCCTTGCAGTTTGCATACGGAGACAAAATTGCATAGTATTTTCCTCTGATCTCGAAATCCTGTAGAGAGAGAACACAAATGAGATAGGTTTAAGATAGTGGAGAGATGTTGGTGATGTCATGCTCAGTGTCGCTGGGCCCACGCCAACGCTGCTTTGCCCTGCCCAAAAATACAAGGCTAGATCGGGCTTAGAAATCATCTGTTTCATGCCCTGAGAGAACTCTTGGTAAAGTCGCATAAATTAACATATCTGGTCGGTTTATTAGCCGGCGAATCTGTTATATTTACAGTAAGTGACAAGCTTTACTGTGGAGAATGTGTACCATGTAGACACCTGTGTATGGAGATGATTGCGGGGGGCCAAGCCAACCTGCCTGAGTGTACGTACCACCACAAACATCACCGCGATGATAAAAATAAGACTGGACATTGAAACAAACAAACGAGTTGTGCATTGCCATCTCCTAGTGCCGTAGTATACAATGCGCAAGCTTTCGCATATCGCAAATTCAATGTTCTAGTAAGATTTTCTAAATTTATACATCGAGCGTACAGTTTGGTTATGCATATCGGCAGTTGAACAAACAGCATGCTGCTATACTAGATGGTGGATCTCATGGTTGTTCTTAAGATGGTGTTTTCAGATATGTATATTTTCTTCACACCATATTTCTTGGGTTATTAGAAAAAGAAGTCGTCTTAAGAGCTCCATCCACGTAGTAAGTGATGTTACTCGAGATACGACATTCAGATATTTTATATAATTTTTATGTTCAATCATGTCTCAGAAACCTATACAAGGATGGAAGATAGTTTCGCATTTGCGAGAATACAAGGTAGTAAAAAGACTATTTGGAAGATTGAAGCATTGCGATGTTGATTCTGCTCCATTACCACTGTCGTCATTATGGCTACCAAGCCACTAGTCACTTCCTTCTGCCATGACGCTACTACCCGCAAAATTGCAATTTTTCGTACCCGAATTACCCGCTTTACTCGCTTATGTACGTTCGCGTGTAACTCGAAAAAAAAGGAAACAGAGAAAAACTTGGCAACCCCAAGGGCCTAGATTCTCAGCAAAAGCAAAAATAAAGTTGGCACTGTGTTCGATACCCAGCGCGGCGAGAGGGCGGAAATTGCTTGATTGGGGAAGAATGACGATAGATGATGGTGGATATGGCCTTGGTACAGGAAGAACTTTGGATTAGAGTCGTCATAGCGGAATTGGCCGATTTCATCGAATACGCCACATTTTCATATGCTCAGTCAAATCAACAGTTGCTATTTTTGGCACTGTTCTTTGCTTCGTGGAGGTTATGAACGAGAAAACTTTATTGGAATGCTTGCCAGTTTGTAATGCTATGCTATTTGCTACGGAAAACAACATGCTTACAGACTGTGCTTCTTCTATCCGATCTACTGAAGCTTATCGAGATTGATGTAAGACCATGGTGTCGGTCGATCGACAAACCATATCATCGCCAGTGCATAACATGTTCAAGTTCTTGCGCCCTCAGTATGTGTAGACGTACTGTTACGCAGTTGAATCTACCGTACTTGCTTCTCTAGGTAGAAAATTCAAGTTCCATCGAACGTCCTAGCCAAAGTCGGGAGGCTAGACCATTTCCCCGTAGCCAGCCCGTGACTATTCTATATTAGTTCTCGAGGCTTACATTAAAAGCCACAATGACGGAGTATACTTACCGCTGTTCCGTGCCTGAGTCAGCGGTACTTACTCCAGATACTAGAGCTGATGTTTTGATTACTCAAGTTCGAACACGGGATTACTTCCCATATGACCGCAAATAACTCAGCGAAAGTCCCCAGATGATGGCGGTTCAATCACGAGAGGCTGAACAGAGCTGCTGAATCGCATTGATGTACAGAAGAGTATCGCAACCAAGAAAAGAGCTTTTGCGTGCTATGGCGAGTGCAATCTAGTCATAATCACATAGTAGCTAAGAAGCCTATCATGCCGTTCGGATTACGATCTTCGATTCTTGCTGTACCACAAAAGCTAAGTGTAAATTTCCGGCCAAATCTGCATGCGAGAAAACAATATGTGGGTTCGATTTTCACGCAGAATAATGGCAATACGACTTAGTCACAAAGAAAACCTCAGGGACGCTTAATTATGATACTAATTGAGAAAGTTATGGGATGGAATATCATCATCGCATCTAGATGCCTTATGGGCTTCTGGAGTACCTTGAAAGAGAGGATTGGGTTGATGTGAATGTTGAGAGATGTGGTGGAGGGAGAAGCCACGATGTGCCTGTATATAGATTAAATTTCAGTCTATTGTGAGATCAGAAGTCCACCTCAACGATCGAACTTTACATCTGAAGCTAGTGGTCTCCTGTGACTTTCCAGTCTTGCCATCATCGACCGTTGGAAGAATATTTAAACTATCTTATTCCCCTGTCATATTCTTCACACTTCAACACCACTTCGCCTCTGTATCTCTCAAGACACTATACTCGCCATTGCTATATACCTTGACAAACAATTTGAACAAGTAAAAATAGGCCATTCTTTCCTTTTCGATTCAGTTACTAATAATATCACCAGTGCATCTCCTCACCGGTATCCTTGCAGCAGCAGCCTGCATCAGCGGCGTAGTTGCTTCCTCACAGGCCCCAAAAACTTGTACCTATACCTACCGACTCCAGGACTCGCGTACCTCCCCCCGGGGTACGGTAAAGACTGGAAAAATGTGCAGCAAGGTCTCTGCACCAAGTCCGGTGTTCAATGGGATCAAAACAGCGGCTTTTAACGAATTTCGAAATCCTTGTCAGATAAAAAATTTCATTTCACCGTTAAGCCTGATCCCAATAAACCCGGTATCCAGCCTATTGATGTTCGAGCCAAGTACGTCGGTGTGTTTCCCCCCAGTTGTAAATATGAAGAGGATGGGGAGATGTATTTGATGGCTGGCGATGGCTCAAGTTAGGGGTTATTGTATATAAAGACAATAGCTTGGTATGGTTCACTTATTTTCCAAGTCTCCTTGTCAAATTCCATAATCTCTACTCTCTTTCGCACTCTTTTCAGCTTGATTTGCTTTAAAACATGTCTTTTTCAACATCAACATCATGGTAGAAGACATACAACAGCAATGTAGAGGAGCTTTTTCTGTGGACTTTCAGAGATAATTGAGAGACATTATTCAACATGCTCCTAATTATAGAACGCAGTCATCCCCGCATACGTAAGCTGATGATAAAGTTCAGAGTAGTAAGACTGTAATCACCAAGCCAGATGACTCCGATTTACCAAGAAAAAAACTGTCGATGTTTAGAGACAATACGTCCTCTGACTATGAAACCTCCATTCGATTCACTCACATCCGCTAAGTTCCTCATTCACAGCGATCCTCTGCTAATACTGTTGGGCACGCAATCAACATACACTATATACCTTATAAGTATATTCAGTTTTCTCACTTGCTCTAAACCAATAACTAACCGTGTACATAGTGTGTCTTACATACATCTTCCTTGAGGCTTGCTTCAGTCATCGAAGCAACGCTACATGTTCTTACTTTGAAAAACTATTGAAACTTCCTACAAAAGCAAAATGAGCAAGTTTAAAGGCCATACGAAACCTAAACTAAAAACAATAATCCGTATTAATAGTATTGCTCGGCTAGCTGGTAGAATTACAGCTCCTCCAGCACCACACTGACAACGCGACTGCGATATTAAGTTCTCAGCTAAGTAGTAATAGAGAGATTTGATTATTGGCACTACTAGATTGACGAACTAGAGAATCTCGCGATACAACTTGCATACAGAGCTCCACAGCCTCATCTTTGTTGTGGTTTTGGTAGGGCAGCGTGGGCATCTAGCCGCCCGGCACGGTACCCGCTCGATTATTGAAAGAGATAGTGGTACATAGCCGGGTCCATGAACGTTTTTCTCTACAAATTAAGAAAAGTTGTTGTTTTAGTCTGTACGTCCTATCACTCGCTTATCCGGAAACACAGGTCACTAGACGGCCAATCTCTTGCGGTATCACTAACAAGTCTTCTATAATTGTTACAGCTTCCCGATTTGCAATAACTATAGTGCCAAGATGCGACCAGGCCCTACCAGAGAAGACGTAAAAGAGTAGTAAAGACCAGCCGCGGCCGTTGATTACGCTGGATATCTAAACTTACTTATAGTTACTAAATGATGTGTATTCTCTTTAAATTCCCTTATTTCTCAAAGCCTATAAAGACTATCTAGACTTGAATCTCCCCAATTATCAAGCTTGTTTCGTTAAGGTTGTAAGTGTTGTTATTAGCAATGCTGTATTCGGACTTAATGTAAGCAACTAGCTTAAAATAGGGCGTTATGCTGCATGATGAATACAAAAGTGGCTGATCAGAGGTAGAGGGGTTGATTGCGATAAGCCTCTGTGCGTTGGTGTGAACCACATGTGTAAATGTGAGTGAGGCGTCGGGTCGTTGCTTGCTCGCAGCGTACCTGCCGTACGAACGCGATACTGAAGAAAAAGATATCAAGGTGCCGCCACTATGCAACTCGAACCATGGTTAAAAAAGCAAAATGAAGACGACTGAACCTAATCTGCGTCCTCTGTCTACTGCTTGACCTACCTCTAGTGCTATAATCGCCAGCAGCAACCTGAAGTAGAAGCCGTAATAAGGCACGTCAGTCTGCCTTGTCACGTTACTATTCGAGCGGTAGTGCCCCAGGCAGTAGACAGGGGCTTTAATCGCAAAGAGATGAATCTCTAGGGACGACAACCCTGCTCCCCATTCTTAGTTGATGCCGAATGGGGCCCTCAATAGACGCACGAATGCGCTGTCAGTCTACTGTACTATAGGTACTAGGTTTGATGGCAGGTTCGAGAATAAATCAATAAGTATACTTGATGCGGAGGGATTCGCTGCCAAACCCTAGACCACACTTGCTGCTTGCATCGAGTGTTAATGGCAGCAGCACCCCCAAGAAATGGCGCTATACGTACCTACCGCAAGCTGCCACATTGCCTCACTTCAGGCCTATGGACCAATGCCTATCACTCGACAGAGAGCCTTCACTATCCATGTCGATTTGCAGAAAAGGGGTAGTGCGCAGCCGTCCAGCTTGACCGCCGGCAGGTTTGGTGGATTACTATTACAATGAGAGAGACAGCATATCGCTAAAATCACGGTTAGATTTCTTCCCAAGCAATGTATCTTGGATAACAACTAATCATTTTGCTCAATTGGTTTATGTTTGACTCTTAATGCCCTCTTCACTTCAGCTCTTTCAGCTTATGCAGCAACTCATCCATGCTGGGCGCATACAAATCAAATTCGCCAAACACATCGGTACATGGGTCGTGTTCCTCAAATGTAAGATAGGCAGTCTTGAACCCCACCTTCCTCGCTGCAATCAGATCCCACGCATGCGCTGCAACGAACCACCTCTCCCCTTCCTCTTTTCCTTGCAATCTCCTAGATATATGTTGATTGGCGTTCTCATAAACCCGGACATCAGGCTTTGCCACTTGGATCGCATCACAGCTCAGTAGATGGTCGGCGTCGAGCTCAATACCAGCGCTGTGGTAGTAATTCAGCGACGTCTCTGATCCGCCATTGGTCACACCATAGACTTCCCACCCAGCCTCCCTCAACCCATCAAAACATTTCTTGAGGTCTTCTCTTGGACCCATGCTCCTGAATGCCTTCATAATCTCCTCTAGATCTTCATCGGTGACAGCATCGGTGGGTAGATCTACTACGGCACACGCGCGTCGGAGGGTCGATTTCAGGATTTGTGCAATTGGCACGTAGGATCCGTTCATGGAGACATATGTAAAGTCGCGCTGCGCAGCATAGAACCAGGAAAAGAAGAGCGTTTTTGGGTCCACATCGGCGGTCTTGAGTTTCGGGCCCAGACGGGAGTGAATGGCTTGGATTGGGGCAGAGAAACCGAAACAAGTACCTATCACGTCAAAAGATGCCGACTTGGTCATTTTAAAAATTCACAACTGTGATCTGGCTGCCGTTGTCGAGTGTTGAAGGCTTTGTGTTTGGACGTCGTCTCGCGTTAGCGGAACGGACCTCGGGAGATGTCTCAGCGACCCTGTGACGTCAGCCATCATCAACAACTAGCACTATTATCCTTATCTTCGTCTACTCTCTTATTGTTACAAGTAATAACCTTCTTCAGGTCACATGACGCGTATGAAGGAACCATGGACCATATTCCTAATAGGCGCTTTGGCCCCCACGTACGATGTGTGGGTCACACAAGGATCTGATTGGGGCTGAGGCGTTAACAGCTTATGTACAGCCTCCCAACGTACCTGTAACTCCCTAGGTAACAGCGCTGAACTTTCGCCCAGCTTTCTAGGTCTCAGCATCCGATATCACCTTAGCCTTTCTGTGTTTTCCTTTCCTCTCACTTTCCTCCCATTTCTTCTGCACATCTGGTGGAACAGAACATGGCTTTCATGAGTAAGGCGGTGCTCCTCGCACTCGTAGTAGCGTGGGGAGCATCCTTTTATCAAATCTACCTCAAAGATCTTCTTGTAGTTACTTTCGGTGTTGGTCGGGTGATGCAAGATATCGATGAGTTTCCGTATTCTTGCAGGCGTGTCGAGCATCCTAGGCTGGAGGCCTGTGAGGACATCTGGCTTGACGATAAGGGACGCACACTGTATGCGGCATGTGCAGGAACATCGGGAAGAATGGCTTGGAACCAGGCGTAAGTCACATATTTTTCCAATCACAAAATCAGATTCTAGCTTGGTATCAGGACTGATATGGAGCAGGATGAATCAAGTTAATGTAACTGGACGTCGGGTCGGAGGCTCTGAACTCATAGCTCTAGACATTGATAATCCTGGAGCGGATGGCCTTTTCAATCTCCGTTCTATCAAGCCAACAGGCAACTATAGGGGGGCCACAGGTAACATGGATCTCGATCTTCTCGGGTTTGACGCTCTCACCTTGGATGACGACACTATCCAATTCTATTTTGTCAACCAGCGCCCTCCCGTCGGACCATCCAACGACATCATTGACGCATTTAAGACGGGCGATAACTCTACCATTGAGGTTTTCGAAATGAAGAGAGACCAGGAAACCATGCACTATACCCGTACCGTCTTCTCGAGTGAAATTTGGACCCCGAACCGAGTTGCAGCGTTAGGCGATGGATCGGGTGCGTTTCTCGTAACCAACGACCACTCTGTTAAGCTCGGTCTGGTAAGTTTGAAACCCCCAGTCTAGCATATGGAAGACACCAGCACACAAGAAAAGGGCTAACAGAAAACATCAGCGCCGAGAATTCGACTACTTCATCGGCGGTGGAAACGTTGCATACTGCTCTGGCACCGGACCCTGCCACTCCGCCTACTCAGGCAACGAAGTCGACGAATCAACTCTCAAACCCACTGCCACGCCAGACTCACCCTCCTACATGCCTTATCTCAAGCAGGCCCTAAGTTTCATCATCCCCAGACCGAACCTCAAATTCCCTAACGGCCTCACCCGCGGCCTCGACGGCCTCTACTACGTGCCCAGCGCCATCGACGGCCAAGTCCGCGTCTTTGCTCTCGAGCCCCAAAACAACAATACGCTCCGTCTGATCGACACGATCCACGTCGGTATGCCCCTTGATAACATCTCGCCCGACGCAAACGGCGACTTGTACGTCCCTGGGTTCCCAAGCTTAGCGCAAACCGGCAAGTCGTTTTCCGATCCGTATAATGAGATTTCGCCCGTGACTATCTGGCGCATTCGCAAGACGGGGGATCAAGGTACGAGGAGCGGAGAGTACAGGGTTGAGAAGGTGATTGAGGATAAGGAGTCCAAGGTTTTGAGTGGGAGTACCACGGTGAGACACGATGTCAAAACCGGACGGCTTTTTGTTAGTGGTAAGTTTGATGCTGATCTGGTGGTTTTTTTTTCCAGAGATTCTGTGCTGACTTGATGTAGCTGCCGTTCATCCTTTTATTGTGGTTTGTGAGCCGCGCGAGTAAGGTGTGATTGGCGTATAGAGAGTAACACGTCTTGTTGCGTGGTAGTGCGAAAACTGTGCGTTTACACAACCAAATAGAGTCACGAATTATTGAAATCGACATTTGAGCGGAGAAAACGACATCTATACTTGTATATTACCTAGTTAGATTAACCTTGTACGACTCTACCCTTTCCCTCATCTACCGCTTAATCAACCCCTTGGCCTCAGCCATTGCAACCGCCTCCTCGTTCTTCTTCCTCTGCGCCTGCAACTCCTCTTGCTGCTTCCTTGCAATCTCCCTCTTCAGCTGGTCTGGACGCCTGACCGCAATATCCTTGGGCTTGTTATCCGAGAAGAAGAATTTAAGGCTCTTCTCAATGATGTAACAGGCGACAAAGTCAAAAGCCATAATGGTAGTAATCATAATCTTGAATTCGGTGGTGAAGGGAACCAACTTGAGCCTCTCATTCAGCTCCGGAATGAACTCAGTAGCGCAGGAGAATGCGACACCAGAAACGGAGACGAGACCCCAGTACATGCCCTTGTTTTCGCGGATAGATTCACGGAAAGGACGACCCTGGTAATTGATGGCAAAGGTAGAGATTTGCTGAATGAGCTGAAGCAGGTAGATGGCCGAGTTGAGGAGCGATGGTTCAAACTCCTTTTCCAAATCTGGGTTGGGATCCTTGGGCTCGACGCGTTGCACATATTGGCTGACGTAGATGAGGGTGATGATGTGAATGGCAAACTGGCCCAACACGGATCCAATAATATAGGTGTTGAAGATATTGGACTGTGGACGTTCCTTTGACAGAGCCTCAACGGTCTTTGCACGAGAAATGGAGAGGAAACAAACGCTCATCATCATTCCTGAGATGGTGACTTGACCATCGCCAAATTTGATGCCATCAAGGTAGAGGACTGATAAGCTGTAGGCAGAGATCAAACAGTTAAGAGCAAGGATCTTGTACATCTGAATCGTGGCAACAAGCGTGCAGCGACCTTGACGGATGATGTTGGGGATGGCGACGACATTGGCAAGCTTGGAAGTAAAAGGTGCAGCGACAGAGGCATCACCGAGCTTAATGGTCGGAGGCTCGCCGGCAAGCTCTTCCATTTCCTGGGCCATCATCTTTTCTTGCATTTGCTGGGCAAAGTTGGTAGCGGTTTGAGCAGGTTGGACCTGACCAGGCTGTTCAGTGGAAGCGGATCCATTAGCGGCAGGGAGAAGACCCTTCCTCTTGGCTTGAGCCTCCATTGCCTTCTCGTAATGCGGGTTGGTCGGGCCTGGCGGGTACAGATGAGCGATCATGATCGGGACAGGAGGCTGAGGTTGGTTGAAGCGCTGCATGAGGTTGCACTGCTTCTCGTAAACATTTTTCATCTGTGTGTTGCGGAAATGTTCACCAATCTTGTCGAGATCCTCACGGGTACCGTTGAGAAGAGCAACACCGATATGAGCCTGCTTCAAAGCACCGACATCATTGGTACCGTCACCAGCCATAAGAGTAGTGTAACCACGATCCTTGAGACCAAGAAGAATTTCCTCCTTTTGCTTTGGTGAAACACGAGCGTAGACCCAGGTGTATCGCAAGATTTGGTTCCATCCAGGCTGGCCAGTGAATTTAGAGAGCGCATATCCGGTAAGACAGATATCTTTAGTTTTCAAGATCTCATCGTCCAGCGGCTTAGTTGGGTCAACAGGAATACTAAGCTTGTCATCGACGCTACGCCAGACAAGTTTCTCGCCAGAATCGTCGTTTTCAGGTGCGTCAAGGATATAGCATTCGCGATCAACGATCTCAACCTGCTTAGCGACGTGAACGGCAGTAAGGGGATTATCACCGGTGATCATGACAACACGGTGGCTGGACTCGTTCAGGGAGCGAACAGCGTCGATAGCGTCAGGCTTGAGAGGACATTGCAGTACAAGGAAACCGGCAAAGTGTAGGTCAGATTCAACCTGCTCACGCTTGAGGTCGTTGATACGATTCTGACCCCACTCTCCGTCGTCAGATAGGAACTTGTATGCCAGGGCTAGTACACGGCCACCGTTACGCGTAAAGTGTTTGAAGGTTTCCTCGTAGTGTGGGGGTGTATTGACCAACATCTTGCGGATGGTCTCGGGCGCACCCTTGACCGCAGCGATTGTGCTCCTGACCTTGCGTCCAGTCTTGTTGTTGTTGACAAGGACGGTAGCTACGGAACTCTGGCGCTTGAGGGCGGACGAGAATTGGAAACGACGGCGAATTTGAACAAGCTCGGCGTGAGATCTGGCTGTAGTCGTTGTCGCTTGAAGCGTATCTTTGGCTCCAAGCTTCCATCCGAGTGATTGAAGGGTAGCCTTTTCCATGGGTTCACCCACGGTCTCACCATCATCAAGTTTGACCAAAGCGTGAGCAGAAGCAAGTACCAATGTAGTCTCGGTGCCAACATCCGTAACCTTTGCAAGATCTGTGTGTGCACCATCTGGAGCGACTGTAGCGCCACTCTGTCCTAGGGATAGTCCAGCAATGCCGTCAACAACCAGGTCTTCACCAGTCAGAGTACCAGTCTTGTCGAAACAAGCCACATCGACCTGACCAGCAAAGGGAATACGGAATGGCTCGGTACAAAAGATGGCATACTTGCTGAGCGCAGCAAGAGAGGTATTGACGGCCAAACTGAGTTCCATGGGAAGTTCCGGAGGTACGACGCTCGTAACGATAAGAACACAGTCGAGGAGGAGCTTGTTGCGCTGGCGGTCTAGCCTAACACCCTCTTGCCACACGTACCACGAGGCGGCGACGGCGAAGACAGTAAGGAAGAGGATGAAAAAGAGGGCTTCGACATTGTTGGCGGAAACACGCTCGGTAGCGAAGATCATAGTTCTGACAAGGCTTCCTTGGTTGGTCTCGAATCCAGTCTTGACGACGACAGCAACGGCACCCTTGTCCGGTGGTGGGGGAACTCCAGATGCGAGTTTCGGAACAACAGCGCCATCTTCCTCAATGTTGCTTCCGTGTGAGACTTGGAGGACCTTGGTGCCACCCCAGAGGAACGAGTTCTTGTCCAGACCCTCGGGCTCGATGCGCGCATCGCCAGGTCGCAGTTGTACCGATTCCTTGAGCACAGGAGTACTCTCTCCTGACAGCATAGCCTCGTTGACGATAGCCGAGCCTTCGAGTAGGAGCATGTCGCATGCGACACCAGAGTCTTCCTTGGTCCTGCCTACGCTGACAACATCGCCCGGAAGCAGCTTGTCGCTCATAATCTCTTGCCATTGCTTCTGCCTGTATGCCAAAATCTCATAAGGCTTGATGCTCATGCCACGGAACTCATTCAGTGTTCGCTGTCTCTGCCACACAACGGTGCTCTCGAAAACGACCAGCATGAAGAGTGTGAAGAGGGAGTAGTACCAGTATTCATCAAGCATCCACAGCCCAACGCAGAAAACCTGGAAGACGAAGAAGGGAGCGACAGCGTGTTCTTTGAACAGCTCGGTAAATGTGGGGACGGGGATATCGAATGCGTTGTCGCCATAGTGCTGCTGCAGGCGTTCGATCTCGGCGGGGGAGGTGAGGCCCTGTGCCTGTTGGAATGTCTTCAGCTCCGGCTTGGGCTCGGCGTCGAGGGCGTACGCGAGCGGGGCGAAGGAGCCCTTGTCGGCGTCATAGAGGAAACGTCGCTTTTGGAAGAGGAAAGAAATGTTGGGCTTCCCGCCAACGTTGTCGCGGACCAATTTGACAATCTCGGCAGCGCCGGCGTTCTTGATGGGCTGCACTTTGATAAGCTGGGCGCTGCGCACGTCGCTGGCCGAGGTGGTGGTGAAGGCGCTCTTGAGGTTAACATTCCAGTGCGTCATGAGCCAGAACAGCGACTGGAACGTGGTGATGGTGGCAATCCAGACAAAAGTCCATTCTGACGACTGGATGTATTGTTCATAGCGCTGGGGCGAAAAGTATATGGCCGAGAAGGCTGGCCATATTATCAGAAAGGGCCAGATGTACGTGTGCAGCTGCAATGGCAGCGGGTTGTGCAGGCTGGCCTGCTTGATCTGGGGGTTGTCGACAAGCGGCGCCATCGTTGGTGGTGTCGTGTCCAAACGAACGTCAGTCTTTCAAATCCGAGTTTAATGCCCGCCGCAATCGCCATCGCGTGGGCGTCGGCACTAGTTTTCCCGACCCACGTGTCGGGGAACTTCACCACCAGATGCCCGATCCGGACTAGCGCGAAACACGCCCTACCGTCAATCCTTACTTCTACTCGTTGTGCACTCAAAACTACTTGTCACAGATATAACAAGATGCTTTGATTGCAACTATTGGGAAGAGCCATCACCGCCACTATCTTCTAGGCATCACGGTTAGATAGATGTGCCATCCCTCCATCTTTGATATGCCTATGTTCAACCTTGCATATCGCCCTGCGTATCTTCCTTGGCAGTTCCAACCAACATGTCTATCACTGTAACTAACTACAGTGTCATCTCTTCCCATATCTTATCTAGTTTACGATTGAAGAATACATCAATCCAGGCTATATGCTGCATGGTATCTTCCAGCTCAGCCTGGCGTTCAATCCCCAGTATACCACACACGCCAGAAAGCTTCGAAATCCACCAAGCGCGATCTTCATCCGATTTCACAACCGAACATGCCACGACCAACACCCAGACCAGCGTCTTCAAGTTCTTTTCGCGTCCCCATACCTCTACGGCTGAAGTTGCGGGTCGATTGATGGCGATGCGCAGCCGACCCAGGAGAATGGCAAGGATCTTCGCATTGGCTGGCAATCCCCGTAAGGCAGTATATACAAAGATCAGTGTTGCAGCGAGAAGACCCTCGACCACACTTGCTGCATCTGCTCTCTTTCTCTGGTTCTCTTCGCCCTCGTTTCTGCCGGCTTGGACTTCTCTGTCAAACTCGATAAAGTCGCGCGATCGATCGGGAACAGAGAGAACAATGTGTTGCATATCGTAGAGGAGGTTGCTTAGCGTAAGTCGGGGAACCTTTCCAGACCAATGTGAGGACATTGCTAGGGCGATTCGATGTAAGCGGTAAAAGATATTAAAACACTCTGTCGCAGCAAGGGACAACTGAAGCAGAGATGTGGGTGATTTGTACGCTGCTTCTTCCATGAGTTCGTCAGGGAGGAGAGGTGCATCTGGATCAAGGCACACAAGCGGGAATGAAGGCGGTGTCCGGAAGGCCGCAGCAGTATGGAAATCTGCCCTAGCAATGAACGTCTCAGCAATCGGATCGGTTGTCTTGCGTACTGGGAACTCACCATAGAATGCCGCGCAGCAAGCCATCGTTGTGCCCAAGTGCGAATAATCCACCTCTCGCAGTCAACATTTGATTTAGAGCCATTAAATGCATTTGAGCGGTATCGTATGCTCCGAAAAGATTCTAACTGTAGTCAGCAGATGCGCAGTAACCAAAACTGAAGATGGAGTCCAACCTCAAAACTTGCAAGTGTCAAGACAGTACCAATAACCTCGTCTGAGACGACTCCATCAGGCTCTGTGAGCTTGGAACTAATGGCATTGATGGCATCACTTTTGTGCTTGAGATGACAGCAATGTAGCTCGCTAAGGCCCTTTGCGAGCACTCCGTATATTGCCCACGTTGCTAGCGTAGCATGCAAAAGGCCTGCATCATGGATGGCCCAGATTGGCCATGTATTTTTGGCGTCAATAGCAATGGAATTAGTTTTGGGTGC
Source organism: Bipolaris sorokiniana ND90Pr (assembly GCF_000338995.1). Taxonomy (NCBI): domain Eukaryota; kingdom Fungi; phylum Ascomycota; class Dothideomycetes; order Pleosporales; family Pleosporaceae; genus Bipolaris; species Bipolaris sorokiniana. The sequence continues at coordinate 30,067 of NW_006911904.1, read as the reverse complement.
GCTTTTGTCTAAGAGAATTTTAGCATAAAAGGCTGACTTCGATATGCGTTCCCTCTGGAAGGAGGTCTTCTTCCAAGTCACACGTACATAGCTGAAATAACATATCGAAATGTGGTGTCCCTGGTATCGGCAAGATGTCAAAAGGATCGATACGGTGAGCGCTTGGATCTATCCGTAACTTGGGAATTTTCAATATCGATTCGACTGTCCCTTCTCTCGATCTTCCTTTTGCATCTTTTGCTGTAAAGTATCCTTTTCCTGTTATTTGATTCATGAGATGGGCTTCTGTCGTACCTATGGGCGACGAACGTCTTTTCCCCTTGGTTTTGCCTTTTCCATTCTTGGACACCAGTTTTCCGCCTTTGGTCGCGTTGTCGTTTTTCGATCTTTGGACTCGAAACCGACTACTTAGCTGATTTCTTGCCATGACGGTGGTTGCTGAGCTTTGCTCTGGAATATCCGCCTGCGGCGCAGTTATTTTCGTATCGAAGAAGTTACGCATGACTAGTCGACGAATCATGCCCCGTTCGGCTCCGTTTGGCAGATGTGGCTTTGTCGTCGTCACGAAGAACTCGTATTGCCGTGCCATGGTTGCGACTGAAGTATCTCTTCTCTGCGGCTGGTTTGGCGGTGAAAAAGGACTGGCCAAATTCGGGGTACTGTTCTTTGACTGATTTGGTGCATCTACCATCATGGAAAGAGATACTCTATCCAGTTACAAGGAAAGACATAACCCAGGGCACAATAAAAATTACAAGGTAAAATCGGTGTGGAGATGGTCACTAAGACGGCTGCCTTCAGTCGATGTCTAGTCGCTCCCTTGGCCAGGATGATGCGCGAAACCCTGGATCTGATATTTCCGGCTAGAATCGTTGGTGATAATGAGAAACGGGTCGTATTCGTGGCAACAATGGATTATCTAAACACCCGGTTGATTATGGCAGCGGGGCGGGCTTGAAGGGCGTGCAAGTTGTCTTGTGATTGGAGAATAGTTCGAATGCATAATGCAGCCTCGGAACGACCCGAATCCAAGCTCCACCCACTTACGGAATACTAGGGCACAATTCAAGTCAAAAAGAGAGTACCGTAAATGAGGGTGTTTTTTTCGAGTTTTTCTTTTTCTTTTTTCAAAAACAAATCTGCGACTTGTGTCAACTAAATTTAAAGTCTGCATGTCGTGTGTTCGAATGAATTCTAGCACCTTTCCCTGGAATAGCATGATGCGTGCAGCTGAACAACATGACTGATGGTGATGCAGTTCAACTGGTCACGAAGGATGGCACCACTTTTGCAGAACCGAGAATTTTTTGGGAAAAAAATTCCGTTAAACAGCAATCTGAGAAATGGCTAGACGGTTGTAGACAGGCATCGAAGCCAGTGACCAAGCTGACGCAGCAGAGCTAGTCGCGATGTCAAGCCAATGATACTGCTACCCCCCTTTTTGGCCCCCACACACTTGTGGATATACGCTGAAGTTGAAGCAGCATTGCAAATGTATACTAATCTCTAGGAATGACTTGGTTTGCCAAGAGGTGCAAGGAAGAGGACGTGGGGGCAACAGTGTGGTATTTTCTGACCAACAGCCTTAAAAGACGACAGGCACCCAAAACAGCGCAGCTATTCCTTGTACTCCCGCAACGCCTCTTGATTACAGGCCCACTGCGCCCGGAGCTACAATCTATATTTAAACACGGAGGTTCTAGACGCTCATTTACCCTTGTCCTCCCTAAGGCTCACAATCTGATTGAGCACAATATTATTCTCCGTCGAATCGATATCAACACAGAAGTAAGCCGTGCGCAGTGCCTGGAAACGGACAAGAGCGTCCGAAGAGCCGCTCAAGTCCAATGATGTCTCATTGATGAGGTTTCTGATACCCTTCTCGATGACGGCCTTGCTGTAGATGATCTCGGAGTTCGGGTTGAGATCGTCCGCCCAGCCTCCTGCTTTCCAGTCCAACGTGTTTGGAGACTCGGTCTTGAAGAGTGAGTTGTACAGACGTGCAGTGACAGGGACAGCAGTTGCTGCATCCACCCACTGGATGTAAGCTTTTGGCTTCTCAGTGGCTGGAGCTTTGACTGCTTTGATCTCGGCGACATTGCCATTTTCGTCCTTGGAGAAGGATGTAGCGCGGATCGAAAATGGCACATTGTACAAACCAACAGCCTTGTTGGGTGCCAGACGGAAGTAGTCTTCACTGTCTTCCTCTCTGAAGTCAGTGCGATCTATGTAGACTGCACTACCAACCTTGACTTTTCGCTCTCCTGGAATCGTGCCCTTTGGGTCGTATGGCACAGTAAGCTCCTGCTCGTCCTCGGTAGCGAAGTCTTCAATGATGACCTTGATGGGATCAAGTACTAGCATTTGGCGTGGCACAGTTCGTTCCAGATGCTTCCTGATTGAGGCTTCGAAACGCGGAGGCTCGATTTCAGAGAGTGCATCTGTGACGCCGAGCTCGTCGACAAAGTTAAGCATAGCCTTGGCTGGAATACCGCGGCGGCGGAGAGCGACCATGGTAAAGAGGCGAGGATCGTCCCACCCCCGCACCGCTGGTGGGATCTTCTTTGTCTCAACTGTGCCATCAGCATTCTTCTTCTCGACCTCAGTTCCCTCAACGAGCTGGAGGATGCGTCGCTTCGACAAGATCGTACCGCCAACACTGAGTCGGCCAAATCTGCTTTTCTTAGTAATACAAAACGCAGAGAGCAAAAAGCGCACTCACTCTCTTTGCATGGGTCCCTTCTCTTCCGACTTGGGGACCTTCATGTCCAGTTGTTCCAGCAGCCAGTCGTAAGAAACACGAGACTGGCGGAATTCAACAGTACACATGGAATGAGTAATGCCTTCCAGAGCATCACAAATGCAGTGGGTAAAGTCGTATGTAGGGTAGATTCTCCACTTGTCGCCTGTCCTGTGGTGGTAGTTTTCCTTTACAACGCGGTAGGCTGGGAGGTCCCACATCTGCGGGTTGCCCTCGTCTGGATCCGTCAACTTTTGCTTCATTCGGAGGAATGCCTCTCCGGCCTTGTATTTGCCGTCGCGCATTGCTCGGAATTCGGTGATGGACTCTTCAATGGGCCGCGTGCGGTGAGCACAGGCATAGCGTTTACCGCGATTGTCGGGTCCGCCACGCTGGTTGTTGATTTCCTCTCCTGTATGCTGGTTAGATTGTAACTTTCAGTTATTTGCGGCTGAACGTACGAGAACAGTGGCAGACATATGCGCCGTCCTTGTTGATTAGCTGTTCTGCCAGCTCGTACAGCTTGTCGAAATTGTCGCTGCTGTAGGTAATCTTCCAGGGCTCAAATCCTAACCACTTGACAACGTCCAGGATTGCCGTGAAATAGATCTCGTCTTCTTTCTCGGGATTGGTGTCGTCGTAGCGCAGATAGCACTTGCCGTTGTGGTGCTTTGCGAAACCGAAGTCTACTGCAATGGCTTTTGCGTGTCCGATGTGAAGGAAGCCATTGGGCTCGGGCGGGAAACGAGTGCGGACTTCTGTGACGGGCTTCTCTTCGTAAATTCGCTTCAGCCAACCTTCGGAGAAGATGTTGGTCGGCTCGCTCTTTGCGCTAGGCTTTGCCTGCTCTTTGGGTCGCAGGGCATGCTCGGCCTTTTTTGCCTTTGCAGCAGCCTTTTTCGCGGCCTTTTCAAGGGCACGCTTGGAGGGACCCTTCTCCTCCTCGTTGGGCGGTGGTGCAGTAGCTGAGGGTTCAGACATGTCTACGCGATGTTAGGACTTTGCTGGTATTGAATAGATATGCTTGGGATATTTTCAGAGAATCTTCGCCAGTAGTGATAATGGGTGAGGCATACGGATTCGCGTCAAGAGTAATGGCTTACCTGCTAAGTGGTGTGTGGGCTACAATGCAGCTCGTGTGCAGCTTGGAGGGGCTCTATCAATGGTCTGGAGGGGTACTTGAGTCAAACACACTAGTGGTAACTTCACCAGCCACAAACGCCACACTTGACCAGTATCGTTACGTCCCGCTCTTTTGTCACTATTTCTCTACACTTAGTGCATCGACTTTTTTCTGGATTACATCTGGGTTGGTAGAGGCTGACTCTTACGCCACATACCTCGCAAGGAAAATCCGAGATATGACCGAAGATTGCTTGTCGCGACCACCAGTACGCTAGCACGCTGGCATGTGCTACGTATTCTATATTCACTGAGAGATGTCTCTTCACTATCTTTGCATACGCATGACTCATGCAGCAACTGTCAGAATCTATTCAATTACGCAGGTTTCTATGCAATATTTTCGATTCTCCAAGCTACTTCTTGAGTAAATATGTGTGAAGAAGCTTTTGAACTGTCGCATATCTGCAATCTGTGTTACCATGAAAATGTATACATAATGGCGGATTGATTTACCCAGTGCCTAGCAAAATTGTAAACATCCTCTTTGATCTTCTACGAAAGCCCAAATACTAAAAAAACAACAAATCATACTCGATCAATACAAACGACTACAATCAATACTTGTATTCCGGGGCCCATTTGCCAACCTATCCGAATGCCAACAACAAGAGCCGAACCTCTCGCTTACCAGAGGCAGAGAATAAACCAACTTCTCCGCTCCAACCAATACTAACCACTGATTACTGAAGTGCTGGAGCAGGAGCTTCCCAAATACACAAACAGCACCGTGATCGACACTACAAACATGGCCCATCACATGCGCGAATGTGCACTAATTCTTGCCTCAGCATCTAATCTTTACAGCCGCCATAGCCGGGAATCTACTCTCTAGGCTCCTAACCGACCCAGAGCTCCAAAGCGAATACACAGCCCTCTCAGACCGAGCACACTATCAACCTTCCATCTATGCTCACTTTCTAACAGACACCCAGGGCACACCACCAACACCGAGCCAGTACCTCACCATCAGCAACATGGTGCAGGACTATCTAGCCGAAAATACCGTCTCGCAGCACGCATGGCACGTAGACAACATGACGCATCCCCCTGTGCCAGAGCACTCCTCCAACAACGGCCACCGCAAATACCTCCATACTACTAATAGTACCAAATCACGCTCAGCAAAGCGCCCAGAAACCCTCCACCGTTTCTGCAACGATGCCCACCAGCGCTGGCTTGACACCCCTACATCCCTCCGCGACACACCTTTTATTTGTCCCCCAGCTGAAGTCGGATACTCGCGGCACTCTCACTGTCGACTCCGCCAGCACAGGCTGCGGCAGTCATCAAACTACATTATGAATCTCGTCGAGGATATATGTTGCTATCTGCATCGAAGTGGGGTGTTTACGCAGCAGTTTAGCATGGATTGGTACGTTATCTTTTTGCTGTTTCGAAAGAAACAGGCTGCTATTGCGGAGATCTTTTGCTCGGGCCTGCTGCAGGTGTGGGTGCAAGGTGGAGGGGGATTTAATGCGTCTCCTGCAGGAAGGAGCGTAGCGACTGCGAAGAGGGTTGGTGAGGGAGAGTGGGCGGGGTATGAGAAGTGGGTGAGAGAGGAGTCGGATGTTGTGAAGAATATGAGGTTGCAGCAGCAGAGGGCTGAGGAGTGGCGGAGGGCGCTGGAATGGGAGGATCGGGAGAGTAAGGAGAGTCATTGCGAGTGTGCACAAGTGGTAGATGTTGGTCTTGGTCTATGAGTGGCTATGTGGTGAAGTAGTATGGATATTTGTTGGCTAAATATTGAGTTCACACACAGTGCTCTCTTCTCTCCCACTAATAGTATACAACTGTCTCCAGCATGTATGAATATTGTTCCCTATTTTCCTCTCACCCGTGTACCATTGAAACATGCCTCTATTCTATTCTACCAAAAGTCTTCCTATTGTACAATGACAATGCGGTAAAGTTCAGGCAAACAACTCAGACTCACTCTCCAGATCGCTCCTTCCTCGCCTATCCCACTAACTCCCAGTCTACACCCGCAGATCCACTATATATCTCCTCTAGTCTCCAATTGCTCAAATTAATCCAGATTCTTCAAATCCTTAAAGAAGGAAAACATTCCATCAATCCACCTAACATCATTCCCAAAACATGTCCTCAAACCCCCCCACCAACACCACCAAACCCTTCACCCCCACCACCGAACTCCATGACCTAGGCGCCACACGCTTCGACCGTGACACGGCCGCACCCTCAGACCGCGATACAGCCCTGCTCCACCGCCACACGACAGCCCCAGTAATCACTCCGCAAGGCCGCGCACCACCTGGGCTAGAAGCAAAAGTGCACGCATGGACGACGTTCCAGTTTACGACAGAGGATGTGGATCGCGTGGAGGAGTTGAAGGGGGATTTGCATGGCGGAATGTTGCATCGTGTCAATAGGGCTGCGAGAGGAGAAGTGGGTGGAGGTGTTTTCATGTGGAGTCGGGAGAAAGGAAGTAATAAAGATACAGCTCAGGAAACCAAGCTTTGTGGGGGAAGAAAGGGGGAAGGGGATGCGGCGCCGATGGCTAAGGGGATAGCGGAAGAGATGGGGAAGGATATGTTTTGGAGTGGGCCGGTTTCTTGAGGCGTGGGTTTGGGGGGAGGGAGATGGTTAGCGTGAAGTACGAGTTTTTGAGGGTTGAGGAGAAAGGCTCGATTCGACCTTGACGTGGTTGATATGCAAGGTCAGTATGGCTTGATCATAGGAAACCAGCCGAGGATATGAATGCATGGATGGACATCATACACACACTCAGCATCAAGAAAAGCAAAAGGACCCTGTACACCATGTCGGCACCTCAGGTCTTTTTGAAATGCCTATGCACAAGCCCACACACGCTCTCCCACAAGACCTGGTCCCTTCCCTTGACCCACTCCACTACCACCTCCCTTGCCAAGTCGACAACCCTGATCCTAAACGACAGCTTAACTTGCATTCTCTCGCCCTCTTCATCGGTCCCTTGCATCTCATCAACACCACTCTCCTCCTTCACTCTTTTTTCGTAAATGCGTCTGTAAGACCGACTCCACACGTTTTGCGCCGCCTCGCCAATACCAGTACACGTTGAGGGATCCCAGGTCCAGCTAAGAAGGTCAAGCGAGGCCATTTGAGTAGTAATGGCGTCTTTGGCCTGCTGGGGGTCGATGGAAGGAGGTAAGGTAATGGGATAGCATGTTGGGAAGGGGAGGTATTCGTTTGCCATTTTTTCTATGCGGGCGTGGCTCTGCAGCAGGGTTAGTATCAGCTTTCATGGTAGATTCTGCAACGGATTGAATAGTAAAACAAGAATGCATCAGTTTTATGGTGAATATTGCGGAAAGACATACATTTCTCGGTCGCAGATCCCCAAAACTCCATGCTACGATCCACCGCTTCGTACCGCTTGCTCCTGCTTCAATTACGCCTACGGCCCAGTTGGTAATTCCGTGCTGCTTTAGTAGGCGGATGATAGCTTTTGCGCTATCCATTTTACCAAACAAACTGCTGTACCATTGAACCTTTTCTCGGAGCACCAGACTCTCGTTGACAAGGGCAGTCACGAAACCAACGTCGCCACCAGGAGATACCATTTCGTTTTCAGACCCGGTACAGATGGCGTTGGGCTTGCTGCTCTTGCCCTCACCCGCGAGACTGGATCGCATTTCAGAAGGGGTTGCGAAAAAGGGTGGGTTGCATATTGTAAAGTCGAGATGGGTGAGACCAAGGGCAGCCAGAGGAATTAGAGGGGTGAGAGCAGTGGTTTGAAGGAGCTTTGTACGTGTCATCAAGTGATTGAGAGCAAGGTTGCGGGCGGCTGAGTCGAAACTCTTTTTATCAATGTCCGTAGCGCACATGGACCAGTTTGGGCGCGATCGCAGACATAGCATGGTGTATATGGCAGATGCACCGGTTCCTATATCTAGTCCCTGTACGTGGCGGTTGGGGTCATATTTGTTGGAATAGTCTGGAGATGTAGAGTCGACCAGGCCCTGTATCCAGGCGACATAGTTCCAACGATTCGGTATTGGTGGGCAGAGGCGGTCATCCGGAACGTCAAGTTCAAGACCAAAGTCTGATTTCAGAATTGCCTTGGATAAGGCTTGAACAGTGTGTGGGTCTTGAAAGTCGAGCTTGCCTAAGGCGCGCTGCCATATCTGCTTAAAGTCATTGTCGCTTTTGGCAAGCGCTTTGAAGTCGACCGTGTCATACGGGGGCCGCTGCTCGAGGAGCATTGGTATTGGGATAGGTAAATGTGCCAGCGAGTGCAGTGATGGAGTCGAGCATGTGAGACATGAGAAGAGCAAAGTTAAGTGGGTAGTGCACGGACCAACCCGGCCTGATTGGTGGTGACTTTGGTGATGGAGTGATTGGAGAAAAATAATCTTTAGTACCAGACACTCTACAATTGATATACAAGAATATGAGAATGGCGTTGCCGTAACCCGTATGTGCACCTACCACTGTCTACCAAACGCCGTGTAGAATACCGTCATATCAGAAAAGGCCCATCGTAGGCACCGTCTGGCTCTTGTAGGCGGACTGCTTCGAGCGAGGGAACAGTGCCGGGTTTGTAAAAGCCCAGCAGCATCTCCATGTCCTCTTCGGTCATGGCGCAGAGGTCATCGAGTGAGTATTGCTCGCAGACTTTGGACATCCTGTAACGGGACTGCGTAAGCAAAAGGACGGACGGGTGAGTCAGCCAGGGCAAGTCACATACCACTGCATGCGCTTGGGGCCTTCTTCTATAGTGGGCGCAACCTTTCTGAGCTTCTTTCGCAGCATGCCGACTCTCTGAACAGCATTCCCAATGTTGTGAGGGAGGCCGGCGGCGATCTGTCTCCTGACAATGTTTGCGAGCTTGGGCCCGTTGCCATTGGTGCTGACCATGATTTGCAGAGGCCCGTCGCGGTGGACGCTGCCAAAGTAAAAGTCGCATTCAGGAGGGACATCTGCGATGTTTGCAGCGATGCGCCTCTCCTTGCACAGCTTGTAGATCTGCGACGAGGCTTCTGGGTCATCCACGGCAGTCAGGACCATGTCAACACCGTCGAGATCCGAGGGCTCGAACTTGCGGTCGACATAATCGACCTGGCCCTGGTCGATGCGATAGGCGACCTCGTCGTTAAGACCTTCGCGGGGGGAGACGACGGTGATTTTGGCGTCGGCGTTGAGTACATTCACGATGCGCCCGGCAGCAACCTTGACTTTGTGTCAATGGTCAATACATAGATTGGTAGGTCGTCAATACATGACAGCACTCACCTCGCCGCCGCCGACAACCAAGACGCGCTTGTTGCGGATCTGCCAGGCCAGGATCAGCGAGCCACCGCCCTGGATCTCGGGGTAAGGGCCTTTCATAATGCGGTGCGGTTGCGGTGTTGCGGAGACGATGGGGCGCAACGCGGAGATGGGATGGATGACGGCGGAGCAAGCATGCATTACTCCTACTAGCGCGCAGTGGCCATACACTCAACTTCATCACTCCACTCCACTCCCACTCCGCCTTCGACACCACATGCCCCCCGACGGAGCCTCTCCTCGACACTCGCCATCATGGCCTCGCGCAGGTCCTTGGGCGGCGGCCGCGTGCTGGGGAGCGGGAGAAACCTGTCACCCGCCGCCGCCACGACTATCACGGCCACGCCCAACCTACTCCTCTCGCCCTCTGAGAGCTCCGTATCGCTGAGCTCCCAGACATCCAACAGCCCTGCCACCACAGCCGAGCCTAGAGACGACATTGGTAGCAGAGTGCTCGCCGCTGCCAATACGCCCTCGCCGCAAGCCAGTGCCTCAACCAGGCTCATCTGCCCTATCTGCAGCGACGAAATGGTGCGTCCCCCAACGCCGGCCGACCAAACGCCCAGCTAACCGTTCAGGTCACGCTGCTGCAGCTTAACAGGTACCCGACATGTGCCAACTTTCTATCCTATCAGCCCTGACGATGAATCACTAGACACCTCGACGACACGCACCAGAACCTGGTTGTCGAGGAGCAGGACGAGGTCAAGAATTGGTTCGAGGCGCAGATGCACAAGGCCAAGAAGTTTCAGCCCCTCGCCGTCCTCAACCAGAAACTCAAAGGCCTCGATGTCTTCGAGTCTAACGACGCCCCTCACACCCCCCACCACGCCTCCCACTCGGCCTCCAGCTCCACCGCCCATGTCGCCGTCTACGAGCCCGCCGCCGTCCGCCGAGACCCAGACGAGGACGTTACCCGCGCGCACTGGCAGAGACCCGCATACCGCGATGTCTGCGCGGACCCCCTCTGCGCCCGCCCCATTACCGCCTCGCCAATGACTCTCGGCGGAGGTCAGCCCGCTGTCAACTGCAGGCAGTGCGGTAGACTGTTCTGCGAAGAGCACACCATGTACCAGATGAAATTGTCGCGACAGGCCAAACATGACCCTGTGAGGGGCATTTGGTGCCGCGTCTGCGAGACCTGCTACAAGTCAAGAGCTGGATACAACGACCACCGCGGCCTGGAGCGCAATCATTTTGACGAGTTCGTAAAGATCAGACAAAAACATGTAGACAGGGAGCGCATGGAAGTCAGCCGTCTTGAGAAGCGCCTGACCAAGCTCACACAGCTCCTCGCAAACCCGCCGCCCGTAGACGACACTCCCGCCTCAGGCAGCTGGTTCTCGCTGCCTAGCGCCAAGAACCAGCGCAAGGCTCTCGAGCAGTCCATCATTACCTGGGAAGAAGACGCAAAAGTCCCAAACTGCCCCTTTTGCCAGCAGGAGTTTTCAACATATACATTTAGACGGTCGCACTGTCGCATGTGCGGCCGCGTAGTCTGCAGCGACCCGAAGACTGCGTGTTCAACACAAGTTGGCTTGAATGTTGCCTCGTCTAGTGCTCAAAATACGGAAAAAGAAGCAGGGCAGGTCAGCGTTGAGGTGCGCATGTGCAAGGACTGTCAACACACTTTATTTGCTAGAAACGACTTTGAGAGAGAACTCGCCACCAAGCCCAAGGATCAGCGCGCTTACGAGAACCTTGCCCAGTTTGAAAGGGGAATTCGGCTGCTTCTCCCTCGTTTCCATAAGCTACTGCAAGCGCTGCAGGATCCAGACAAGTCGCCTACGCCCCAACAACTGACCGATGCCACAAAGGTCCGCAAAAGGCTTATGGACGGATTCGCTCAGTTTGATGTTGCCGCCAAACGGATACGCGACCTGCCGACCGACTCGCCCACGCAGCAAAAACTACAAAAAGCCGTATATCAACAAGCCTACAGCTTCCTGAGCCTGCATATGCTACCCTTGAGGTCGCTTCCCAAGATCCTCAAACACGCTGCTCCTCAAGGACGTCCAAACGGAGGCAGTGCCTTGGCCTCGATCAAGTACAACGACCGCTCTACCGGTAGTGTCGTTAGTAGTAGCGAAGTGTCAGCCATGGAGTCAGAGGAGAAGGAGCTCAGAGAACGACTGATTGTGCTTGAAGAACAGAAGTTCATGGTATCAGAGATGGTCTCTGACGCTACCAAACATCGCAGATTTGACGAAGTGTCAAGTCTGGTGCAGAACTTGGACGATTTGAACAGGGAGATTGACCAAATCAACGGAAAACTGGGTCAGCTTGATTTTGCTGGCGCTTACCAAGCGGGTATAGCCAACTCACAACCGGGATGAGGACATCTGAGCATACTCACGTTCAAACATTTCTTGTTAACAATGAAGGGGTTTGATGTCGAAGAACCAAAGATCCCTCATTATCGACGAGCCAGATCTCGGACCGTGGTCTTGAGCAAGTAACCTTCGTCAGGTCGTATTGACCCACTACCCTTGGGCCAGCTCCCCACCAGGCGTCCCCGGTCGGTCTTGTGGCATGATCCGCCGCCAGGATGCCGGTTCCGTGGAGAGACGCTCATAGAGACACAATCTCCATAAGGGTGAAATGAAAAAAGAACCGAGAACCACTCGATTTGTGAAAAAGAGAATGGGAAACTGCATCATTGTAGACTCATCATGTGTACCTAGATGGTCCTTTTTCCACGCTTATGTGCCCTGGAAATCCCATATACAAGAAGACATTGTGGAGAACCTCATTTCCTTTTTTTCTGCTGCGATTCATGTCACTTTGTTGTGATTGTCGTGGTCTTGTGCTTCGACTCGACACGGCACCGGAATCTTCCGGGATAAACTCATCAAAGAAGTCTAGTTCGTATGCAGTTTTGCTGATGAATTGTATGCGGGCCCTCTTGGTCCCACGCATCTTTGTACCGACGCATTCTCGAACCAATCCTTCGATGCCGTGTATTTAGCTCACTGTCCAGGTCTTGGGGACCCCAAGCTCCATGTCAATCAGATAGTTCTAACCGGCCTTCATGCCCTGGATAGCACCAACGTTCATTTGCTTAAAGACGGCTGTGATTCCATCTATCGCTGTAGTGACGACCTGTCGAACGTCGCGCTTTATCTCAGCGTCTATACCGACATCGGCCAGTTCGAGTACTGCTTGCTTAACGTTCCCCTAGCTAGCTTAGATCATCATAACTGAGATGACAAGACCACCAGTTGGGTCCAACCATTATGCCTTGTAAGGAAGTTCAATCCAGGAACGAGAAGTAGTATTATCAATGCAGTGAGCGAGCCCATGCGGTGGTGGTAGGCGTTAGATGCAAGGACGGCTGATTGGCGCTCTTTCGCAAACTTGAGAGCTATATAGGTTTAGCCAAAGAGCCATAACGAGTTATAGTAGACTTCTTAGCGTAATACAGCCACTCTTTGATGAATACAGAGCCTACAGTAAGTCATATAGCGTTGATATCTGGGCCCAGGTCTTCTGCGCTATGGTCATGTCCATGGTTGTGAGGGACAAGTCCTCAATGCCCTGCCATTCGAGCGGCTTCTGGAAAGAACTACTGAACCAGCACAACTAAAGCCTCTCATCCCATTAGAAACCTCCTGACAGTAGGATCATACTAACTCCTAGTGCACATAGCCTCTCGATTTTTCCATAGCCGTTAGGGAATCGGTGCGAAGCAGGCTTAAGTGACTAGACCACAGTTGCAAGAGTAAGGAAACCGCTAACGAGGTCGGTGAGACTATGGATTACATCGACTAAAAGTGCTGCAGCGTGTTAATGGTGTTTTGTATTACGGCAAGCCTCAAACTCACCCTGGCTTTTGAACAAGTAGCTGCCGAAGCCCTTACTCACGACCATGCTTAAGTTGACATACAGACCGATTCTAGTGATACAGACTCCAGCATCACTCTTGTTTCAGATAACAATTAAATGTTGTCGGAAGAATGTAGCAGCGAGTGAATTTCATGACCGCGCGTGTACATCGTCGAGGTTATAACGGTAGGGGATACGTATTATATGCGACGAATGACCGATGATTAGTTTATAAGTAGTAGCGCAGTACTTATTGCCGTACTAGCTTTTATACCTAGCCATGTTTGCAGTACATGCCCTTATAGTCGAACGAGGTTCAAGATATAAAGGTGCTGCCATTGGGGTGATCAAAATACCGATGTAGAGCTGAGAGTATTCATTATATGTATATGAAGTACGGAAAGGCCCCTTGTCTAGCCGTACAGCACGGAAAACGGATATACGATAGATGCGGGCACGCAAGCACATGCCGGATGTGGGCTCATCACCTGGAGCTCCAAGGCAAGGCCTATCTCAACGCCTGCTGTCTCACCCAATTATACTGTGTAAACTTCTTGCGTCCCTGAACAAAACAGGTTTCCATGCCGTTATTGCTAGTGATAGGCCGGAACTGCTGTGGAACGACAACGATGATGAGGTTTCCCCTTAGACACCAGCTTAATACGCCTTATAAGTATCAAAACTTATATACAACAGAAATTGTATATCCTCTTAGCTTGATTCTACCACGTACTTAGCAAAGGTATACCATTGATCTCTTTTTTCATGAACATTCTGTAACTCTATATATTCTCTAGGTGTTGACATAGTGGGCGTCGCGGCCTGTAATAAGGAGAGTGAGACCGCGAGGACTAGGTGAAATATAGAATAGAGTAACTACACAAACTTGTATGATTTACTCAGTCAAGAGCTACCCACCAGCTAGCCTGAGCTCTGATTCGTGACGAAGTCATTCCCATTAAGTCTATAATACCTACAAAAGTTCTGAAAAGGCCCATGATTATAAATGGCTGGACTATCTACTAAGTACTACTCTCGTCTTGATCTGTACCAAGCTAGGCGAATCTTGCGTGAAAGGATGCCCGCATAATTATCTGATAGCTCGTGGGGTGTTGACATTGGTGTAAACCAACAACAACAATAGCCAACCCTTCGCCGTAGAGTTGATCTGTCTTCGGGCCTTCATTTACCCCTCTCGCCATTCCACAGTGTTGCCAGACAACCCCACGGATGTCTTTCGACATCACGTTCACTTGCCTTCGTATGAGCCAGGTTACATCAAGTGAAGCCGGGGTCCCTCTAAGTAAGCTAAACGGCCCGCCTAAGACCGGCTGCCGGCTGCCGACTGCCGATTATCCAAATAAAGCTGGTTTTAATCATCCAATGAACCAATGGCATCGGGCCGCATCGACATCGGGTTTTCATGCAATTTATTATAGGAAGAGTTCTACTTCGATCCGTGGCGGTCCTACTACTTGGATCTATCGCTGTTCTAATTCAATTTGCCGCCACTTACTTGCAGAAAGAAAACAAAACCTTTCATACGACTACTCAACGTAACCGACGGGAACACTTGGCTTACAAAGGAGTGCTACAAATTGAGTAAGGTCTGCAGCTCCTCGTCGAGGCCGAAAGTCCGATCGTGGAGACTAAACACACCTTGGCTATTTAAGGACGTCAGTGCGCACAATGAACCGATACAAAATACGATTTCTCGGGACATGCAAGATCGCAATGCACGTAATATTAGGCTAGCTATTTACCACACTATATTGTATCATCTTATGTTGTCGGCTATGATATTGAAAGTTGATTTTAGTCGAGCGCGAGGCTAGGTGACTAGTGAAACCCGTTAGCTAGATTAAAATATGAGGATACAATTGCAGATTGTTGCCGCTGCCAATACGAAACCAACCGAAGTAGAATCGAGGCGGCTCGTTAAGCATCTTTGGACCACGAATGCCTGGCATCTACCACAGTGGGCATTATCATCCGGGAAAGCAACAGCGCTCAACTTTGTAGCACCACTTGGCGCTATCTTCCAAGAATCCAAGTCCCGGCAGTATCAATATCAATATTGTTTCAGAAAGTTCATCAGAAATTCGCTGCAGTGCATAAAATGACTCTCCTTGGCACTCCAACTTTCGAGATGTTTCCTCGTGAAACCAGTTCGAAATTGCTTCAGCCATGTAAACATGCAGTAGGCGACATGCTACCCCAATATTGAATAACAGTCTTCACTTTCTTTTGAGTACGTATCGATATCTGCCGCGTTAATACGGATGTATGAGTGCCTTGGATGTTGTGTAGGGTCGTCCACCCGTCTAAAATACAGCCACGTTCCATCCGGTTCTGTTCCCAAGTTTTCGAAATCAAAATCCATTTCATCATCGATAAAGCTTCTTAATAGCCATTTAACTGCAAGATGATTGTAAATGCAGTTCATCGCAATGGCCTCTGCGTTCGAGGTGGCGTGCCAACAAATTGACGGTTTAGAATCTGTTCGGATCAAATAAAATAACCGTGAGGATATATCGAGCGTTCCCCAGAACGCCGGAGGAAAAACAAGGACGAGAAATATCAAAGTTAGTAGGTTTCTCTTGATGGAACAGCTTTCTCTGTAACTGTTTCTTAGCTGCTTGTGTATAGACACATAGTCAAGACCAAGATGTTTACATTCGTCAAGCTCAACTAGAAGGCCTATGCTTTGCTTTTGTTCCTAGAGGTATGGTTTAATAAATTCAAAAAATACCGATAAACCTCTTTTGCAGGGACCTCTTACCTCCATCATTCTCAGTTTTCCTTTAATTTGATTCAAAGGGCTAGGTTTTAATCATCGAAGGAATGAAACTCTGAGTTGGTTTGAAAAAGCTTCTCGCATAACCCAGGACTTCTTATAGTAAACGAACTTCCAATGCGAGTTAAACAGTGACTATTTGTTATTACACAGGTTTCCAGCACGATTGTTAGATCGAAGAAGGGCCTTACCAGATCGAACAAAGAACCTTGCTAGATTAGAAGATTTCACTGGATCTTTTTCTGCGGAAGATGATATATGAACTTTCATTAAAGCTGCATGTTTTCTTCATGTCAATGCGATCAAAGGCCTATTGACTTTTCCGGCTTGGGTATCCGTTTTGTTGCCCTTTCGGGCTTACAGCTTCAAAAGGTAGAGCTTAGCTAGCCTCTATCCATATTAAGATAAAAGGCGGAGGGGCCGTTCGTCTAAAGGTCCGTTTTATGATTACGTAACAGGCTAGGTAGCTAACGTGCGGGATCAGTAAGCTGGGCAGATCAGTAAGCTGGGCACCCCACCAAACTTCACCCAACGCTCTACACAACCACCACAATGCCGCGACAACAACGTTCTATACAGACTTCTCGTGAAGGCAGAATAAGCCTTGCTATCGCATCTTATCGTAATAATCCAAAACAATCTATTCGTGCTCTCGCAAAAGCCTTTGATATACCACAATCTACACTACACACGCGTATCCATGGTGTCCAGCCACGATCAGAGACAGCCTCTGTCAACCGCAAGCTATCGCCCATTGAAGAGCAGTCTCTCGTGCAGTGGATCCTAGACCTTAACCGACGCGGTTTTCCGCCTCATATCATTGACGTGCGACGGATGGCAGACGCTCTACTCGCCGCGCGTGGCCAAAATCCACCTCCAGCACCTATGGCAAGAAGTGGTGTCGCGCTTTATCCAGACCAGCCAGA
>NW_006911904.1:0-11927 GCF_000338995.1 Bipolaris sorokiniana ND90Pr | reverse complement strand
CGATGCAGTCAGCAACAATACTTGCAGAGGAGAATAAGAAGCTACGTATACAAGTCCAGCGTCAACGAAAAAAGCAGAGTCAGCAGCGTCAATATATTGCTTCTGGTGGAGTACTCCAGGTCCAACAGGGTCAGCAGATAGCTGCAGAGGCAGAAAGGATGGTGATGGAGGCTAGCCAGAGCCAGGCTGGTGAGCGACGTCAGCGCGCACCGCCGACGTGTACGAAGTGCCACGTTCAAGGGCATACTCGGATCTCATGTAAATCTATATAGAGAATAATATCTCTTAATTTTATTCTATTTTATTGCGTTATTGTAGAGCAATTGCGCAGAGCGTCGGGTTAGGTTGGGCGGGGTGCCCAGCTTACTGATCTGCCCAGCTTACTGATCCCGCACGTTAGAACTACCAGCTGAATGAAGTTTTCAGCGAGAGATAGATTTGGAAAACTCTAGCTAAAGAATGCATTCCTGTTTCACCTCCAAAAAAGAAAATGTAGAGCTAACTAGCACTAGACAGGGCTTGTTTTACCGTGTAAGCGCCAACAAAACTAAGCTCTGTCCAGCGGCGTTCGGACGTACGTTTTGCACAACCTAACGCTATATCCATCTCCGATTTTCTGATGGAGCACCAATCTGGTACAGTATACAAAAAGTAGACAGTACCAAAAGTCCGTTCCTAAACACAAAGCGGTTTCCGCCTTTGATATCTAGATGGAACCCTGATTGGTTTTAGTGGACGCAAAACGGAGGCGGAGATGAACTGGCTCTCGGAGTGAATTAAAGAACGTGTTGCGGATTTTGATAGCATCGTGCTGGACAGTTATACAGATAGGTGCCCACGCAATAGTAGTTGTTAAATAACCTTGTGCTTTTTACCTGTTTCCATAAAAAAATATTGTCATAGCCTTTACAAGGCCGTTAAAGCAATCAAATCAGCTAAGCCAAATTCAGCAGGCCACGGTGACGGGAACCATAATGTGCTCCCTCAACTGAGAAAACCCTTCAACTAAAAAACGTATCATGCTGTGCTTTCAAAATCCAACGGAGCGACGTTGTGTTGTTTGTGCAGCAAGTTGGGACCTGAGGACGAGCGCGGCATCTCATGTAAGCCTCAGCCTCTGCACACTAAGCTTCCCATTCTTGACTTGCTCTGCAATCTCGCCATTCATATAACCATACACGAAGCCTTCGCCTACGACTTGCCAAGCGTTTCGAGATGCATCTCTCCTCAAAACAAGCGGGATGCTGCACCCGAATAGCACAGCGACAACGTCGCCAGGTCTTGCGCGACACGGTGCCATGCCAACATAGCCTCGTTCTGTGACCATCAATCGGCGGGCTTTCTTTCGTACAGTGTCGTGGAAGCGCGAGAGGAAGGTGCTCAGTTTGTCGTTCATTTGGTGAATGGGATGTGATGGTGGCCGATGCAGTGTCGGTGGTGGAGACGTAAACTCGGTAGGTACCCGTCTCACAAGATCCTCTAGCAACATGTCACCAAGTCTCAGCTTCCTGTTGTACTCGAACCATGTAGAGAAGCTCCAGTCTACCGGGTCGCCATCGATACACGCATGGCAAAGGAAAAGGAATTCGGCTATGTAGTGGACTGGCGCTTGAAAGCACAGATACTTGTCCTGTCGGTCGATGACCAAGGAACGAGCGACGGCTCCAAGCCAATCCATAGGTAGCATGATGGCTCTGGGTGCGCTGCTTTGCTCTTGTTGCGACTGCATCAACTCATGCCCAGTCTCTCTACAGATGAAGCTTTGGCATCGTAATTCCTGTCCATCAAGCCCACCTAGCCCGTGAACTGTATCCAACACGACGCCGTTACAGTACAGATCCTTTAGGTCATCTGAGAAAGAGACATGTGCTTGCTTCCTCAGTCGTATTCCAGGAGCGTCATACATGGCTTTCCAACGTGTTGACCGCAGCGGTCTGAAATTTCCAATGTGTTCACATGCACTTTGGCTTGCCATGAGGGGCACAGGAGAAGCGAACTCGATAGTCGTCCTCCAATCGGGAGTCCATGTAGGTGCTGCGTCTTCAGCATGCAGATCGCTGACTGCTGCGCTGCGACTGAACAAGTGCGTAAAGCAGATGATGTCAAGCGATTTGTGGACATTCCAAAAGGACCGAACAAGCCTCGCGAACTGATACGTGATGTCGGTAGTGTATTCGGCAGGACCCACGAGGTTTCTATCTTGTTCAGTGATGAGACCAAGAACGGAGTATATGCGATCTCTGCTGTCGGTTGCCGAGTGGTTGCCCAAGTATGCCATGATGGCAATCAGGTTGATGCCAATTGAATCTGGCTTGGTATGCCATTGATGGATACGACGTCGATTGAATGCGCCGTCGAACAGCTTTCGCGGTACAAGCTCATGTTCGAATTCTTGGCTCATGGTGCTACAAAGGAAAATGCTATAAATTGCCTTCTTGAACCTGCCGCGGCTGATGCTGGTGGTACCACAGTAGAGCTTCGCCTCTTTCGGGAGGACGAGTTCTTGCAATGTCCACACCCTCGTCCACCAAGGTCTAGCTAGCAAGTTGCTGACAGCAGCGCACTTATTGGTGAATTCGGGGCTTTGCAGCTGCTTGCGCATCGCGATATCGTTCCCATTGAACGTAAACTGTAAAGCGGAAAGGTATTGCATGAAGTCGATGGCATTGGTGCAGTCGCTGTCGCCGTCTTTCTCTTCGCCTAGCCACACGATGGCTCTTCTCGCTTTTTTGTAGATCTCTGCCATGATGTGCACCTGCTTCTCACGTTCACGACTGTCATCCAGATTGATGCAAAGAGAGTCGATCCACCACCAATCTGTGCCTTGGAAGTCGCCATGGCGAGTGACCATGTCAAGGAATGGCACGAGGCTGTCGAGTACAGGGAGTCTTCCAGTCTTCACATCGACTGTCACTCCGGTGTACTTGCGCTCGCCCCACACGTAGCTGGCTGTGTAATAGTGAGGCGCACCGGCGATGGGGAACTTGTGCAGTTCGCCGACGAAGACGCCATGTTCGGTCTGAGAGAAGCGGAGGAGGCGGATTGAAGTCTCATCAACAGCATCTGAGAAAGCTGAAGCGCTGACCGATGATGGCGTGCCAAGTTCCATAAGAATGCAGGAGATGAGTGGATGAGCGGGCGGGCATGGTGGACGGTGCGCGAAACCTCCAGAGCGGCTCGCCTCGCACAATTGAAGCCGCACAATTGAAGCCGCACATTTGGTAATCCTTGGCGACGGCGCCCCTCAACGCGACTGTTACTTCTCCGCTTTGACTGTTGCCCTCTAGGTGACTTTGAGACTAACCCATTGCTTCTTTTGGACTGTTGTAGAGCCTTTTGAGAGTCTCGACTTCATGTTGCTTGCTTTCTTTTGGACGGGCGGCTTCCTGAGCCACTTTTTTACGCTCCTCTGTCCGGCCTTCTTTCGCATTGTCCTGCAGTGCCTTTATTTAGTACATACCAGAGCCATAAGGTTCAGTATTTTCTATGGCTGATGATAGTCCAAGGTGTAAATATATTTCCTTGCGTTCGGCATGTGGATCGGTTCCGGACCTGATCTTGGTTGCCGATGCCACATCGCAGCTTCTCGGTCTACTAGCCGAGTCCGGGCACCGTTATACTAGTACTTTACAGTAGGGACTGCTCTGACAACAGTCCAGTCCAGCAACAAGCCAGCTCTTTGGAAACGAGCCCTAGATAATCTTGCCACATCAATTTCTAAAGTCTTGGTGTTACATATGTGAGCGTTGTGAGTTGATCAGTATTGTTTCTGCCATCTAGTTATAGTTTTTATAATTGGGTGGTGTATAGCCATTGCTTTTTCTTATCAACGAGTTACATCCTTTTTGCCGATTTGTATTATTCCAAATATGATACACGTCATATCATGCTAGTGCATAGTTACGAGCCATCAGTGAGGCGCTGCTTTGGTGGGCAGATAGTGTTCATTCGAATGTTTTCGGTCGAACCAAGAGTTGCTGTTGCCTCAGCGTATGCAAGACTGCGGAAGCATTGACTTCGGCTGGGCCTAAGATACTGAGACGCAATGAATACTCGCAAAACAGACGTTGATTTGCCTGCCCTCCAAGTTGACGAACTAAAGCCCGCCTTCTCCGCCTCGCGTCACTCTGAGCCCCTCGGGCGATTGAACTTATCTACGCCCAAGAAGCGGCGTCGCGCTGTACTAAGCCCCACTCAAGTAATGTACTACAGATGCCGAGCGTTACTCAGAGCATCCAGATTCTACGTATGAGTAGCTCAGGATTCCGTCAAGGTGCTACCTAAAGGACAATTAGTATGTTCCATTGAGAATAGTATTCATCTTAATCAACGTCTGCTCATCAGCTTGCTCCTACCTGTCATACCTTTTACCTGCGCAGCTTTGGAAATGCGTCGCAAATCCAAACAAAACCGAGTCCCTTCGCTCTTACTATCCAGTGAGATAATATCGAAGACACTGTAGCTGGGTTTAAGCATTTTCCAAACTCTGACTTGGGCAAATTTCTCTCCTAAAGTCTGGATTGTAGACTCGGACAGACCAACTTGTTCGCCAAAAGATGCGAGGTCTGCGGCGTTTGTTGTTTGTGTTTGCAGGCTATTGAGGCCGACAGACGTAGCATGAGCAACACCAATGCACTGCGCGAATAGTGGCCCGACGAGATGGTAGCGGAGCTGCATTGCAAGCTCTTGTT
The DNA here is from genome assembly GCF_000338995.1 of Bipolaris sorokiniana ND90Pr. Taxonomy (NCBI): domain Eukaryota; kingdom Fungi; phylum Ascomycota; class Dothideomycetes; order Pleosporales; family Pleosporaceae; genus Bipolaris; species Bipolaris sorokiniana. Next base: position 7,236 of record NW_006911904.1, on the reverse strand, counting down.
AAAGCCGACAAACAATAAGCGATGCCTCAGGATATTGATCAACGAAATCTCTCCTCAAATCAAAATGCGGTCGTTGTTTCCCCTCTCTTAAGGGCTACGGCTGCATATACATACAAACACTAGTATCCACATATGTGACTTACAATGGAGGATGTTCTCTCCAGCGAGGGCAGGGAGTACATTACAGCATGTCCTTATCGGCACCTCAACAAGCTAGACACTCCGCATTCGTCTGAATATCCCAAGAAACTTGTTCAGCCAATTGGCCTGTGTTCCTGTTGATCCTTGTTGTTGGTGGTCCGTGTTCGTGTTGGTCCTCGTCTATGCTGGCCTTTGTCCTTGTTTCCGTGCCCAGATATACCCATTATTGTTTGTGCCGTAAATCCTTCCTCTCGCGAATCCGGAAAATCGTATAACTCCCTTCTTTCTCTTCGTCTTCTGCTCTCTCTATCAGGATCCTCAAGCACTTCGCAAGCATGTTTGCTAACCATCAATACGATATCACCCCCGAGAAGCAGGCAAGCCTAGCGCGTTTCTTCTACAATCAACTCACTGTCACGCCTACCGAGGTTCGCGATGCTGATCTCCGAGGCAAGACGGCAATCGTTACCGGCGCCAATTCGGGTGTTGGTTTTGAGTCTAGTCGTCAGCTTTTAGATCTTGGGCTCAGCAAGCTCATCCTCGCAGTCCGCAGTGAGGAAAAAGGCAAAGCTGCTCTGGCTAAGCTGTCCCAGAGTCGTACACTTGATGCCAAGGCGATCGAAGTTTGGCTTGTTGACTTTTCTGACTACAGCTCGGTCGTCTCATTCGTCGAACGTACCAAGAGCTTGGAACGTCTCGATATAGTCATTCTTAGCGTCGGTATCTTCCCGGCCAGTCGCACCTTCAACGAACGTACCAAGCACGATGAGATGATCCAAGTGAACTACTTGTCTACAGCCTTATTGATCATCCTACTCCTCCCTGTTTGCAAGACCAAGGACAGAAGCCAGCCAGCCCGAATCACCCTTGTGTCTTCCGAAGTGTCCGCTTGGACAAGTTTCAAGGAGAGGAGTGAGCGTCCCTTACTCTCTGCCCTGGACAAGCCGGGCAACATCAATCTGCTGGACCGGATGATGGTTTCAAAATTGCTCGGCCAACTCTTCTTAGCTAAGCTCGCGAAGCTGGTGCCTACGACTGTTGCCATAATTAATTCAGCCTCGCCCGCAGGGCTGCACGACACTGAATTCGGTAAGGAGCACGAGAAGGGCATCATCGCAGCTATCGGAAAGTCGGTTCTGCGACGTATCTACTACTCGTCTGCTATCGGTTCGCGAACCGTGGTCGATGCTGCTGTGAAGCATGGCAAAGAAACCCATGGAGAATTCTTCTCCTTCCAAAAAATGGTTCCGTAAGTCATCTTGAAAAGTATCCTGGGCGTTTTATCGGGTCTAATTGTTTTTTCATTCGCTGACGACAATCTACAGCATGGCTCCGCTTGTTTATTCGTTTGAGGGACAGGATATTAGAGACCAGCTCTGGAATGAAACCATGGAAGAGCTCTCGTTCGCACGGGTGGAGACGATTTTGAAGGATGTTAGCATGTGAGACTGCTGTGTTTGTGTGATGGAGGCAGCAATCCTTCAAAATCAATATTGATCCCATAACTTGCCTACAGCTGTCTGAGCACTTTACTTTTCATCTTTCCCTGCAAGACAGCACAATCATACCATTGATACCCTCAATGACCCGATCAGTTTTTGTGTGACTATGAGGCCGAGTAACAAATGTTTTGGATATATGGCTTGACTTTTTTATCTCTGTTTGTGTCCCAGTACCAAAAGGTCAGCCTGATCTGAATCAGACTGATCCGGATCACATGATCCGTCCGATCTTTTTGAACCATCTGATCTTATCATATGGAGGAATGGTCGATCAGATGAAGGCTGGGATAGTTCACCGGATAGAGTTAGACTTAGATTGATAGTATATAGTCTGATTGTTCCATTGATCTAGATCAGCAGATTGATCGGCCCATCATCTCAAATAAATTCCCATTTGTTCGAAGTTCTCCTAGCTACAACAGTTTGCTATATAGCTTATCAGATCATTTATCTGGGAAAGGAATGACAGGCCACACCCCAACCTGTCAGAATCGGGTATCAGAAAAACTGACTTTGCAGTCAAAGTACAAAGTAAAATGATTCGGGTGAGCGTCAGCGAAACCCTTGTGTTGCATATACAGTACTAGGACAGCGATCTGTTCGCGTAAGCACGAGCCTCGCAACACCAACGCGATCAGCTCAGATCCACCACTTCTTCAACACCATGTAACTACACCAATATAAGCTCTTTTTCTGCTGAAATTTCGTATAATTAAATGCGCGGATGTGAGTTATCTAAAGCCTAACGCACTTACGCTATCGCGTAGTTTAAAGGTAGTTTATTAATAGCTAAAATTACTAACGCGCTTAGCTGCACGTAACGCTGTATCTAAAAAATAATATTACGATAGAAATACTACTACCGCGGCTAGGCTCTAAATTAATACTATTACCTCGCGATTACCGCCGACTATTATAAATAGTAAAAAGAAATCTATCTATTAAGTACGCTAATCTAATACGTAAGGCTAGAGTTAAAGAAGTATTACAGCTGTAACGGCGCAGGCAAGACTACTCGGATCAGTATCGGCGGTAGTGTCACTCAGAGGCATATAGGAGTGCGTGGGACATTAAACAAGCCTTGATTCGAATAGACACCTATAGGCCTTGTACGAAAGGATATTAAAAGTCTACAGAGCTAGCTATAGGGAGTGTCTCCTTATATACTTATCTTAGTCGGATCCGAATCGGATCCGACCTCACAACGAGTGGTTGATGAAGAGGGCGGCGAATACTACCTCCGATCCGGCTCTGGGATTGGTCCGATACTTGGCAAAGTTGTAACGTCGTTACAACAGCGTATAATATAACGTACGCTGGCTGATAAAGGCCTATATAAGTTTAGAGCTACTCGTTGACTAAAAATTAGTATAGTAGTAGCGTAATAGCGTCTTATTTAGGCTAATAACTAGCGTACGTTTACATTTTACTACGATACTTTAATCTTTAGTAATAAGTATAGTATCCCTCGTGGATCTAGCCGTAATATACCTTAGATATAGCGACTACCTATATAGAAATAGAAGCGCGAGATAATAGACGCAGTCTCTACTGCCTAGCAGCCCGCCTATATAGTTTAGGGCGCGATTTAGCTATATAGAGGTGGTTAAATTTAGCGCAGTCCTCTAGTAATTATAATCTATAATATATCCGCCTAACGGTATAGATATAGCTCTACTAGCTATATCTAAGCTTTAGAGGAAGGCCTATTACCTAACTATAGAGTTAGGCAGCGTTTTATATAAGATAACGTACCTATTGTTACACGGGGTATGGGTCTATACTTCTCTATCCTGGTCCGCACTAAGGCAGGTGAGTATTACGTTAGTATTCCGTGAGGCTTGTCTGGCGATGCAGTGGAGTTGGCGTGCTTAAGGAGGGTTTAACAAGACTAATCTATTTGATAGACTAACTTATGACAATCTTGTTAAGTAAAGATACTAGTAAGAAAGTACAATTTGAGTTGACCACAACGAGAGTAAATAATGAAATCCATCCATCCTTATATCCTCATTGCTTCCTGTCCTGTCCTCCCGACATCCCATCTTAGCGGGAGGTTTAGGAGAACATTAGCTTCCCTTTATGCGGTGGCCTCCCAGAGGCCATACCTTAGCGGGATGCCAAGTCACGTGATCGACGCCCCGCGTTGATCATTACCTTCTGACGTGGACGTCCTTAGGCCTTCAGCCATCTCGTCATTTGTTAAGGAGAGAGTCCTTCTTATTACTTGTAACATTACCTCCCCTCTTAGGGCTATCGTCTTAATACCCTAGAATATTATTTTCCCATACCGCGTGTTGAGACGCCGGCTGCATATAAGGTCAGAGCCCGCCCACTCGTTGTAGCCGTCTCTACCTCATAGCCTTCCTAACCATACCCAAGGTCCAGTCTTCCTATCGCGTTCGTCCTAAGAACTTAACTCGACAGCGCTAGGCTCGTGCTGACCGTATTCAATTACAGGAAAACGAAATAACTTTTCGTTATAAATATTATAAAGAGAAGGGCCTTTATTATTTCGTAGACACCGCTACGGGGCGTTATACCGGTTGTATTTCTATAAAAGCTAATTATAGCTTGTTCGTGACTAAGGAGGAGTAGAAAAAGGTAGAAGCAGACAAGCGTCAAAAATAGTTAGCTCTTCTGCGGGCTGAGGCCGAAGTTACGCGTCTTCGTCTAGAGGTTACTAAGACTAAGGCCCTTAAGCGGTCGTACGCCGATCGTAACTATACCATCTTAAGTCTATAGAATCGTACGAAAGAGCAGGCCGAGAGGAGCTTAGCCCCTAGCAGTACGGGCCTTCCTATTATCGAACCACCGCTATCTAAGTTATCGACTAATCTGGGCTAGTTACAGGCTAATTCCTTTAATCCTTCCTTTAATTACTCCTTCCTTTTTAAAAGGCTTCCCCTCGCTTCTCCGGGTGCTTCTAGTAGTATTTACGTACCAGTAACTTACAGTTCGTCAGGTTTCCTTCAGGTTCCTAAGTATTATAGCTTTTAGGCCATCCTTACTACTTAACTAAGTACTTCTACTAACTACCGATTTTTCGCAGGTTCTTAATTTCCTCAACCTCATACTCATCATCTTCAAGCTCTATATTCATTACTAGCTCAGTATCTAAAGGTGCTAGTTCCAGGAGTTTCTTATAAAAGACAGGGTGGATTCGTATACCTTATAGGAGTTTTAACTTATAGTTTACTTTTCCTATTTCCTCTAGGATTTCAAATAGTCCTATTCGGAGGTTGTCTAATTTTCTACATAGTCGTTTAGTTTTCAGGTTTTATCTTAATAAGAAAACTTTATCCCCCTTCTTAAAGATTAGTCCCTTAATCCTTAGTTTATTCGCTGCTTTAGATATTATAAGGTTTTATTAGGCTATATTCCTACTTAATTCTTTATACAATTCTCGTATAAGCTTCGCCTTATCGTCTACTTCTACCGCGATACTTTCGATATCCTTCAGATCTCAGTAAGCAGTCAGCTTATATCCGTAGTTCGCGTAGTGTGGCGAATACTTTATCGTTGCTAATTTTATACTATTATAGGCCAATTACGCTGTTAGTAGTAACTCTACCTAGTTGTTCTACAATTTGTTAGCGTACATCCATAGGTACTATTCTAATGTCTAGTTCGTGCGTTCCGTCTAGCCGTCTGTTTCTAAGTAAAAGCTTATTAAAAGCTTCTTCTTAACACCTAACTTTGCTAGAAATATACTCTAGTATTTAGACGTAAACAGTTTATTACGATCGGTAATAAACTCTTTAGGTATCTTATACTCTAACACTAGTGCCTTTGTAACCTTATACGCGCATTCATCTACCGTAATAGTCTCTTCTATAGGCACAAATTTTACTGCCTTAGTCAGTCAGTCTACGATTACTAGAATTATATCGCAAAATTAAGCTAATCCTAGTTCTAACGATCTTAAGAGCTTTACTATAAAGTCCATCGTTACGCTTGTCCATAGTCTAGATAGTAGCTATAGAGGTTATAATAGGCCGTAGGGCTTATATCTCTTAGGCTTATTCTAGTGACATACCAAATAGTTATCTAGTATTTCCTGCACCTTCGCTCGCAAGCGTGGTATTACAAACACCTTAGCTAGTCGTCTAACCATTTCGTCCACACCTGCGTGTCTATATTCTAGGGACTCGTACAAGGTCTTAATAAGTTCGGTTCTTATATATAGAGGTATATACGTGCTTATACATTCTCTTAGAGCTTTAAGCTCTTTCTTATCGTTTATTACTTCCAGCAAGTAGGGGTCCGTTTCTAACGCCCATAGCGTTACCTTTTCCTGCTATTATTTCTATAGTGTTTCTACCTACTTAGCCACCTTAGCTACCTTAGCTAGTTCCAGCTAGTTATACTTCAGACTACCATCGGGCATCATCTTAAGTAAGGCGTTATATAGTTCTTTATAACCCTCTTCGCGCAAATTAGACCTTCTACTTAAAGCGTCCGCTACTCCGTTAAGCGTCCCTGCGCGGTACGTAATCTTAAAGTCGAACTAGGCTAGCATCTCTGCCTATCATACTTATTATTAGTTAAGTTTTTTTATTGTTATAAAACTCGTCAAGTTCTAGTAATTAGTAAAAACCTCGATCTATTCAGAGAGTCCTAGTAGGTACACTTCCTATTATTTAAAGGCATCGACTACTCTAAGTAGTTCCTTATTATGAACATTATAGTTAAGTTCTACTCTAGAGAACTTCCGTGAATAGTAGAACACTAGTCTCTATTTCCTATCTGGGCACTGCTGTGACAATACAGCTCTAAGTGCATAGTTAGACGCGTTGGTCTTAACTCTAGTAGGTCGTTAAGGGCTGTACATCTCGAGTACTGGCGCCTCCAGGAATATCTGCTTAATTTAATTAAATGCCTCTTAATGTTTCTATTCTTATTTAAAACCTATTTTCTTTTTTATCACTTCTATAAGGGGTGCTATAATCTTTAAGTAATCTCTAATAAACTTTTGATAGTAATTTGCAAATCCTAAGAAGGATTAAATATCCTTAACTATTTTAGGTATTAGCCATTCCTATACAGTCTATATCTTCTTTAGGTTTATTTTCACTCCTTTAGTTAATATAATAAATCCAAGAAATTCCGTTTCCTATATATGTAACGGCGCAGGCAAGACTACTCGGATCAGTATCGGCGGTAGTGTCACTCAGAGGCATATGGGAGTGCGTGGGACATCAAACGAGCCTTAATTCGAATAGACACCTATAGGCCTTGTACGAAAGGATATCAAAAATCTATCGAGCTACGGTATGGAGAAGGTGGGGTTTTATATCAGCAGATCTGCCCTCGGCTAGTGCGTGCCCATGTTCGGATCCCTTTCGGATGTTAGTTCAGTGTGTACTCGAACCGTTACACTACCCCCCCCTCTATTGACAGCTAGTCCCGTAGCTGTTGAAAAATTTTCAATGTTTGTTTGTTTGTCTGTTTGCTTGATGTCGTCATCCTTCTATGCAGGGTCTCGGCCAGGCCCCGAACAGCCTCCGGGCCAAGGAGAATCCACTCAGCACGTGATATTAAATCCGTTTGCTCACTGAGTATATTAACAGCACGCGTCCATACTTGCTGT
>NW_006911903.1:1717190-1726533 GCF_000338995.1 Bipolaris sorokiniana ND90Pr | reverse complement strand
CAGAAGAGGTACGCCGCCGTAGGAGAGGGCGTAAGCGTATACTACGAGGTGAAGTGAAAGGGTTCCACCGAACGACGCTCGAACCAGCGGAGCTACTAGAGGACGCTGAGGCAGTAGATCGTTGGGAAGCGTTCACAGAGACCAAACGAGACAGCGAGGGCCGCCTCCCGGAAGGGTTTCGGAGAGGCGATGCGGTATCACCCTAAGGAGGGGGGTATTGTAACGGGCTGAACGCCCTTTGGATAGCTCCTCGATGGAATCTCGGCCTACTCGCAGAACCCGGGTGCTGTCTCGAGCACCCGGATTCTCTGCGCACCGCCCGAACGACGTTCAGACGACAGCCGCAGGACCCAGAAGCTGCCTCGTGCACCTAGACTTCACCGGTCCGATTGTTACTCGGGTAACCAGCTTGTATATAGACAGCTACGTAGCTTGGGAGCTTAGCTCCTCATCGAATACAACCTCTTGTATACCTCGCGATTGCTCCCTAGAGCGCAGCCCCTTACATAGCTAGTAGATAGAAACCAGAGCAGATTACAAGAACAGATCAGACTACTAGATCAGATCAATCCAATCCTTATCTCTCTCCCCTAGCATTTCTCTCTTTTCATCCTAGAACCTATCGATTCGCTACCTCTGAGTCTATCGCTAGACAAGTAGACTACTATACCTCTGAGCTAGCTATAGAACAAGTAGCACCCTCCTTATTTCAACACTAAAAACGTTGAAAGCTGGTTTAAACGAAACCATATTAAAGTTGCAGCCCATCCAGCCTATAGTCCGGATTTAAATCCTATTAAAAACGTATAGAGTTTACTTAAAAATAGGCTAAATAAAAGGCCTACTACCTCTTTAGGCGCTAGGATTAATAGTAAAAGTATTAATACTTTTATTACTGCAATAAAAGAAGAGTGGTAGGCTATTCCGCAAAAGAATATAGATAACTGTATTTTATCTATGCCAAGACGTTATAGAGCTGTAGTAGAAGCTAAGGGGTGGTATACTAAGTACTAGCTTTAATATATTATTATTTATCTTCTTTTATTACTTATAAATTACTTTTATTTATATCTTTTATTATACTATATATAGATATATTATATCTTTACATGATATAGATCGTATTCACAGTAATATATATATAATAAAATCTTAAAAAACTTAAAAATTTAAGCGCGAAAAAAATACAAATATCTATAGATTTCTAAAGCACGCGGTTTTCGGTTTATTTTAGCTAACAAAAAGGCTGACTTACAGTCACGTGACTACCCTATACTAAACTAGGACATCTTGGCTTTAAAATGCATTAACCCGTTTTAGAATAGCTTTTCTAGTTATAAAGTAATAAATGTTTAAAAACGATAACTTTTTGGATTTGGACTTTTTTTTGTCACCCCACTGTAATTAGAATGATTAGATATCTCTACTATACCGACGTTTCGGCCATATTAGAAAGACAAGCTTAAATAAGCTTCGTGAAAATACTAATAGTATTAAATTAAATATTAAGACTAGTAACTTATTTAGTAATTGCGAGATATGCTTAAAAAGTAAATTTGCTAGTAAGATAAGTAGAGATCTAATCTCAACTCTAGTTAATGATTTTAGCGATCTTATCTACTGCGATCTAGGAGGGCCTATTAAGCTAAAAACGAATAAGGGCTATAGGTACTACATAACCTTTCTTAACTACCATACTAAGTATCTAGAAGTCGATCTTCTCACATCTAGATTAGAGCTTATAACACTAGTTAAAGCTTTTATTAAACGAGCTGAAGTATAGGATTTAAAGTAGATTAAGCTTATCTAATTAGATAATAAGCTGAATACGAAAGATCTGCAGAAGCTCTTAAATAGAAAAGGTTTTAAACTCTGATTTACCTCTCTATTTAATCTAGAAGGCAAAGGTGGAGCTGAACGGATTAATTGAATACTATTTGATAAGATTAGAGCTCTACTATTTGAATCTAAAATGCTAAATAAGCTATAGGCAGAAGCCTTACTCTTAGCAGTATATCTATATAATAGAACGCTATATAGTTCTATTAGCTTTTAAATACTATTTAAAACTAAATATGGATATAAGCTAAATATTAGTAATATTAAATTCTAGGGATCTCTAGCATATTAAAAAGAGCTAAAAGAATTCGTTAGCAAACTTGATTCTTAAGTCCAGCTATACTATCTTACTAGCTATCTTAGTAGTAATCTATATTGACTAATTAATCTAAAGTCGAATAAGATTATAACTGCAAGAGATGTAAGAATCCTTAAAGGAGTGTTTAATAATTAAGCTTATGATCACGAATCGTAACTCGAAATTAATCGAGAAATTAATTAAGAAACTAATTAAAATCTCCATCCGAAGAGAGATTAGATAAAGACGTTAAAAATTGATCAAAACGTCGATCAATCCACCAATCAATCCACCAATCAATGGAGAACAGTTGGAAAGAATCTAATCGTTCTAATCAAGAATAGAGCTAGAACAGCCGTATTAGCTCTATCTACTAAAGTTTCTATAGAGAATATTATCCTAGAGGAGATCTTATTTACCTCTAAGGATATAACCGATCTAAAAAACTACGCTTAAGTCCTTAAATACGCTAATAAGGATTAATATCTATTAGTAATATAGAAAGAGCTAGATTAACTATAGAAGAATAACACCTAGACGCTCGTGCCAAGGCCTACTAGCTATCTAGTTCTTAAAGATCGTTAGGTACTTAACTGAAAATACCAATAAAATAATATCTATATCTTTAAAGCTTGTTAGGTAGTAAAAGGATTTTAATAAGAATTTAGCGTTAACTATTAAGAAATATTCGCTAATACTATTAGGCCTAATCTTATTAGATTGCTATTAGCGATAGCTACAGCTTAAGACTGGATTATTTAAAGCTAGGATATTAAATAAGCTTTTCTAAATGCTCTTATCGATACTATAATATTCATCGAGCAACTAGAAGGATTTTTAGATCTATGATACTCTTAGTACGTCTACCTACTTAACAAGGCACTATACGGATTAAAATAAGCTAGTAGATAATAGTAGAAGCTACTAGTAAGCCTACTAGGCTAACTAGGATTTTAATCTCTATCTATTAATACAGCTATATATATTAATTACAATTAGAAGATTATAATCGCTACTTACGTGGATGATCTACTTATATTTAGAGAAAAAGAGTAAAAGATTAAGAATCTATTCCGCGATCTATTAGATATATTAGATCTAGAGATTAAAGATCTAGGTAATATATCTAAGTTTCTTAGTATCTAAATTATTAAATTAGATCGATCGATCTACATTACCTAAGAGAGCTATCTTTAAAGGCTACTTATTCGTTTTAATAAAGAGAACGTTAAACTAAGGTAAATACCTCTGTAATATAGCACAAAGCTTAGCAAAAACGATTAGATAGCGATAGCAAAAGATACTAATCTATTTCAACAATAAATTGGCTCTCTAATCTACCTATCTACTTTTACTTAGCTAGATATTACTTACGCAGTTAATCTTCTATCTAGATTTATGGCTAATCTAAGTCTAGAGCATTTTAGTAGTCTTAATCACCTCTAGGGATATCTATCTCAATCAAAGCAGATCGGACTACTCTACCAACTTAATGCTAACTCCTAAGCTAGATCTATTAAGTTAGATTAATCTATATTAGTTAGATTAGATTAGATTAAGCTGATTAGATCTATGGATGCAGATTAAGACGGCGATCTTAATAGTTAAAGATCTACGACAGGATATATATTTTTACTTTAACTAAACAAGAACTACTGTACGATTTTATAGCTATTAAAGCTATAACTAATAGTGGCTCTATCGAGCGCAGAAGCCGAATTCATAGCATACCGCGAATTAACTAAACAGAGTATCTATCTAATCTAATTTATTAAAGAAATTAAATAACTATTTGATATACTATTAGATAGAACTGTTATAATATACTCTAATAGCTAGAGTGCGATCCAGCTATCTAAAAATTCTACCTACCACGCTAGAACTAAATATATCGATATTTAATACTATTTCGTGCGTGAGAAGGTAGAGACTAAACAGATCTAGCTATAATATTATAATACTAGCTGCCTACTAGCTAATTGTCTTACGAAGGCAATAAACCCTAAGAAGATTTGAGATTTTCTATTATAAGCAAATCTAATAGATATATCTTAGATCTTAGCTGCCTAGCTTAAAGGGGCGTGTTAGAGATATAAGCTACTCAGCTAATTGTTACAAGTAACAAGAAGGATCCTCTCCTTGACAAATGACGAGATGGCTGAAGGCTTATGGACGTCCACGTCAGAAGGTAATGATCATCGCGGGGCCTGGGGTCACGTGATGTGCCATCCCGCCAAGACAAGACATCCCGCCAAGCATGGGATGGCAATGGGATTAGGGATGGCATGCCATCACAGACATCCCGCCAAGGAGCAAGAAAATGGGATGGACGGGATGGCAGGACTGGAAGCAATGAGGATATAAGGATGGATGGATTTCATTATTACTCTCGTTGTGGTCAACTCAAATTGTACTTTCTTACTAGTATCTTTACTTAACAAGATTGTCACAAGTTAGTCTATCAAATAGATTAGTCTTGTCAAACCCTCCTTAAGCACGCCAACTCCACTGCATCGCCAGACAAGCCTCACGGAACACTAACGTAATACTCACCTGCCTTAGTGCGGACCAGGATAGAGAAGTATAGACCTATACCCCGTGTAACACTAATCTCTAATAAGATCGATCTATCAATTGACTAGATCGCTATACCCTAGCGATCTATACTATTATACTACTAGTGTATCACGAGTGTATTAGTAGCGTAAGAGATAAATAAAGATTACGTGTATATAACGTAATCTATCGCTACTAGCTAGTATAAATACTAGTGATAGGAATACTAGATAGAAAGCAGAGTAGATTGCATAGAGCAGACTACTAGTGCAGAATAACAAGATAAGATCGGATCAATCTAATTCTTCAATCTCTCTCCCCTAGCATTATTTCTTTCTTTTCACCCTAGAACCTATCGATTCGCTACCTCTGAGTCTATCGCTAGACAAGTAGACGACTCTACCTCTGAGCTAGCTATAGAACAAGTAGCACCCTCCTTATTCCAACATAAACTAGTCTGCTTTAGGCGAGTTATCGCTTTCTCTACCTAGTTCTAAGTATCTACTTCCCTAAAGATATATCCTATCTCTTTCTTAAATTTAGCCTAACTAGTGAATAAGGCACGCGTCTCGTCCTTTATTCCTCTATTTTTAATATTTAATAGATAGTCCTTCACGTATAGCTGCATCCAGCTTAACGCTCGTTCTTTTATATAGGTGCTAGCTATAAGAATCTTCTCCTAGTTATTAGATACTTTATTAAATTTATAATATAAGTTAATGTTAGTAAGAAATATTCATAACTTAGTGCGACTCCCTTTATACTTTTCTAAGGTTACTATCTTTAGCTTCTTAAGTAGTTTCTCGTTTAGAGTAGCTATTAATTAGCTTATAAGTTAGTTAATCGTATTCTATAACTTAGCTATCTACTATGCTTAGGTTTAGCTCTTACGTCTAAGATTAACGAGTTCGTACTTAGAGCTCCCTACCGCCGGCTTATTATTTCCCTCTTAGGTACTACTAGTTATGTTAACATCTCTCTTAGGCACTAAGCCTAGAATATAAATATATTCGCTTAAATTTCCTAACATAGTTTAATCTTATTTGGACGCTGCTAATTAATCCTCCTTCTACTAGATCCGTAGGTGGTTAAAGTGTTACACAGGGTATTGTTACAAGTAACAAGAAGGATTCTCTCCTTAACAAATGACGAGACGGCGGAAGGCCTATGGACGTCCACGTCAGAAGGTAATGATCAACGCGGGGCGCTGATCACGTGATTTGGCATCTCGCCAAGACAGGACATCTGGAGATGCCAGACCCTCAGGAGATGCTAGGACATCTGGAGATGCCAGTAACATCAGAGATGTTAAGGGCTTGGCCAGATGTCAGGACTAGAAGCAATAAGGATATAAGGATAGATAGATTTCATTATTACTCTCGTTGTAGTCAACTCAAATTATACTTTCTTACTAGTTACTTAACTTCACAAGATTAATACTTATTAGTCTATTCGATATAGATTAGGAATTATTAAACCTATTGTTATCTATCTTATAAGCACGCCCACTCCACTGCATCACCAGATAACTACCTCACGGCGCTATTTACACATCCTTACTCGCCCTAACCCAGATCGAGCTTAGAGAAGTATCAGCACCCAACCCTATGTAACACTTTAACCACCCACGGATTTAGTAGACTAGATGGATTAATAGTAGAACGCCTAATTAAGATTTAAAATAGCATATAATTACTCAGGATCTTAAGGCAGCGCCAGTGGACTAGTCTAGGGTCCCGGACTAGTGCCCAACCTAGCACTTAACGACGAGATGCTGACTCTAAGCGACGATAAGATAGACGAGGATGCCTACAACTTACGAGAGTTGTGGAATCTTAGGCACTAAACTATAATTCAGGCAAGATAGATAGCCAGCCTACAGGAAATAGTTAATTAGCTCACGAGCCAGTTAATGGCCACGCTAAACGAAAAACCTATTAGGAAACCTAAGATAGCAACTCTAGATAAGTATAATAGAAGTCGCACTAAACTATAAACGTTCCTTACTAACATCGACTTATACTGTAGATACAACGACGTACCTAACAATGAGAAAAAGATTCTTATAGCTAACATCTACATAAAAGGAAGAGCAGCTAGTTAGATGCAGCCTTACGTAGAGGATTTCTTAGCTAATATGCTAAATAAGGGCACTAAGGACAAGATACGCGCCTTATTCAGCAGCTAGGCCAACTTTAAGGAAGAACTAGGACGTGTAACGATGTTACAACTTCGCCATGTATCGGACCAATCCCAGAGCCGGATCGGAGGTAGTACTCGCCGCCCTCTTCATCAACCACTCGTTGTGAGGTCGGATCCGATTCGGATCCGACTAAGATAAGTATATAAGGAGACACTCCCTGTAGCTAGCTCTGTAGACTTTTGATATCCTTTCGTACAAGGCCTATAGGTGTCTATTCGAATTAAGGCTCGTTTGATGTCCCACGCACTCCCATATGCCTCTGAGTGACACTACCGCCGATACTGATCCGAGTAGTCTTGCCTGCGCCGTTACAGGACGCATCTTTAGGGAGGTAGACGCTAAAAGCTAGGCAGAGAAAGTAATCTCGCGCCTAAAGCAGACTAAGTTAGTATTAGTATACACAGCTAAGTTTAAGTAATACTAAGTACGAATTAATTAGAACGATTCGGCGCTTTGAACAACATACAAAGCAGGTCTAAAGAAAATAATTAAGAATAAACTTATACACTACAACAAGCCGAAGGATCTATACGCGCTAATTAAGTTAGTAATAAGAATTAACATAAGACTATAGGAACGAAACCAGGCTAGGAAAGGAGATTAACCTCGCTACCCGTTCGCCAACCCTTAACGACAACGTAACTATAAGGATAAAGACGGCGACACGTATATAACTGGTAAAGTACAAGATAGGCCTAAGAATAAGAATAATACCTGAGGAAAGTTTAACAACGGCCTTTCTAAGAAAGAACGCTAGAAGCGTTATAATAACAAAGTATATCTCCAATACAGGAAGTCAGGACACTTCCGTAGAGACTACCTAGAAAACAAAGTTAAGTTAGGAGTAGTAAAGATTGAGATGATTCGGATACTAACACCATACCTAACTAAGGAACTAGATAAAACCCTCAGCGACCTAGACCTATACGAAGAAGTAAGATAAGCCACTAATAAGGCCTTTAAGCTAGTATAAGAGATAATAGGACTCTAAGACTTTAAGTAGGACGCACTACTACCAACGGATTAGCAGATTAAAAGGGCCGAAGTACTACGCCGCCTAAGAAACCAATAGTGCTAGATTTGCAGAACTAATGCACATTAAGCTAATAATTATAACATTAATAGACGAGTTATAATGTCAGGACCCTAAGTAGATAAAATTACCTATAAGGCTGCTTAGAAATAATCTAAGTTTAAGAAACCTAATAATAAGAAGATACCTTAGACGTTCAAGGAACAGATAAAGTAATACAAGCGCCTATGTTAGGTTAACTACCCAAGACAGTATAATTATCACTTAAGGAAGCGAGAAGAAACTAAAGACAACGAGAACGATTACTACTATACTAATTTATAGCATAATAAGTATCGCGTATAGTATTGCCACATATACCAGCCTAGAGAAAAGGAAGCTTACGAAGAGTTGTGCTAGATTAAGTGCACGATCAATTGCTAATTCTATAAGGAACAGCGACAGAAAGCTAGAAGGGTAGACGACTACTACCATAGCACGATTTCCGCCGAAGAATGTATAGTAAAAAACTATAGAATATATAGAGCCTAAGCACGGGAAACGCCAGCAGAGCATAGTAAACTCCTATAGACGCATTATAGGAAAGGATGCGCTATATACTAATAATAGTTTAAGAATACTTAATAGGTAGATAACTACTACCATAGCACCCTACTAGCGAACATTTATAAGGCAAAGAATTACCTAATTCATAAGTGTAGGAAGCTAGAACTAAGGAAGAGAACCACGCAACAGAAGACACCTTATAAGAATATTCATTAGAGCTTCTACTACAATAACTAGTATACGATACACTATTCCGCCAAGGTAGGCGAAGGCTACTTCTTAAAAAAGAAGGGAAGTAGGCAGTTAAAAAACTAGGATGCTACTAGGGACAAGGTTACGCTGGCAAAGGCAGTCCTAAAAACAACCCTTAGACAAGTACAGGAAGTAGGAGCAAAAGAATTACAATTAAAAGCCACAGTACTTATAGACAGACATAAGGTATTAGCGCTTATAAATAGTAGGGTAGCACGAACCGTTATATCGCCACGAGTAGTAGAAAGAAATAACATACCCTATCAGAACAAGAAGATACTAATACAAGTAGTATTAGCCGACGATAGTGTTACACGGGGTAAGGGTCTATACTTCTCTATCCTGGTCCGCACTAAGGCAGGTGAGTATTACGTTAGTGTTCCGTGAGGCTTGTCTGGCGATGCAGTGGAGTTGGCGTGCTTAAGGAGGGTTTGACAAGACTAATCTATTTGATAGACTAACTTGTGACAATCTTGTTAAGTAAAGATACTAGTAAGAAAGTACAATTTGAGTTGACCACAACGAATGTAATAATGAAATCCAACCCATTCTTATATCCGTTGCCTTTGGTCCTGCCATCCCTTACTTCCCTGCCATCCCTGGGATGGTTGTGATG